>NC_056733.1:353597598-353722598 GCF_019279795.1 Protopterus annectens | reverse complement strand
ACCAACACATAAACAACACTATCAAATCAGTTAACAGAAAAATAGGATCATTATACGCATTAAACCATTTCTCACCCCTTCTACAAGAGCTACTATTGCTCACTCCCATCTTATATCTACTCTCTTTACGCCTCCTATCTTCACCAACCTCAAGAAAACTAACCTAAACAAACTAGCAACCTGCTACAATAACATTGCCCGCCAGCCACTGGTAAACCTTTTAGAACCCATCACTGCCTCAATTTGAAACACTTAGGCTGGCTGGAACTACAAAACTATCTTATTATCTCACAACTCACTATTGCCCACAAACTACTGTACCAACCTAATAACACCCCTATACTATTTCAACTTTTACTCCCTTATAACAATCTCACCTCTCTTCGTTCCTCTTGTAAACTTATGACCAAACCCATAAAGGCCCACAACATAGCTGGTGACTCTCTATTCACCAACACTGTAGGCAGAGCATGGAATTTGCTGCCTAAAGAGTTAACTTTAATCTCACCCCTGCCGCTCTTCAAACAACAAATCAAAATGTACTTCCACAACCACTGGCTTTGTTCTTGTAGTACTCCAGGGTAACTTCCCTCTCCCCACCCTCTCTTTACCTTTAACCCTTCTTTTTGCTTAATATTTAGCATCTACCCTGTTTCTTTTCCCTTGCTGTCCTACTATGCTCTCACTTACTTCTCCCATTCTCTCTCACCTCCTCCTAACTGTCTTCCTTCTTTTCCTCTCTCAATTCCTGACTCCTGTCCCTTCCCTATTATTTATCTTACATTCTCCTTCTACTTCTCTACCCCTCTGAGCTTTAACTGTTATCTCTATGGCAGATGCCTTATTGCATAACCTTTATGTACTAGGTAAAATGCTTTGAAACTGACCAAACTTTATGTATGATCTCTAACTGTTTGAGTTCCTTAATGTATGTTGATTTTATTAACAAGTTGATTTTTATTTCTATTTTTATTGTATGTCTTTATTAACAACAAGTCTGTTCTTTTATGTATTGTGTGGAGCTTTTCCCCGGGCCTCTACTGAAAATGAACATATATCCAGCTAGACTAGCCCGGTCAACAAATGTAAAATAAAATAAAATAAAAAAAGAACTGAGGCAAATAAACACGCCCTCACTGCACCACTTCTATTAAAACAATCCAAATGGTATCGATATCCACCTTCAATGGACCAAGCAAAACATAAAAGTTTTAAAAGGTAAAGCCTTCAGTTTTAATTTCCGCTTTTTGTCCTGCTTCTAGCAGGACTTCTTCAGACAAACAACAAGAATCAACAAACTTCCACTTTTTAAAATAAAATCACATTTCAATTACAGTTGAAATCACATTTCAATTAAAATGCTTAGTTCCCTGTAACGGGATTTAAACAACTTTGGGTCACATTAATATGTAGCAACATAAGGTGAGTTCTGGAAATATAAAGATACAGATTTAAATGCAGACATGAGTCATGGAACCTTTATGTATCAGTATATAAGGCAGCTGTATGAGTGATGTTTCTCAGTATTCATGCAAATAGGAGAAGTTCCTTAGTGTAACTTTATAAGTAAGGATTGCTGAAGAGCCATTTTAGGTGAAGAAGTAAGTTTAGTCAACATGTCATGAATAAGTGAAAAAAGGAGGTAAACAAACACACAGTCAGGCACTGTGTGTTGTTTTTGCACTTTTTGTATGCTTGAACGGCACTGCTGGTAACTTGTCAATATAGAAGGGAATATTTATTTCTTTTGTTTTTGGTTTTTACTATTTTTCATTTCTTACTTTCATGTTTTACTTTGTTTACAAAGTCAAATACTATTGAAAGTACAAAATGTGCTGTGTCTTTTATTCTTGGGGGGTTGGCCTTTTTAAATCCCGTTACAGGGAACTAAGCATTTTAATTGAAATGTGATTTTGACTGTAATTGAAATGTGATTTTATTTTAAAAAGTGGAAATTTGTTGATTCTTGTTGTTTGTCTGAAGAAGTCCTGCTAGGAGCAGGATGAAAAGTGGAAAGTAAAACTGAAGGCTTTACCTTTTAAAACTTTTATGTTTTGCTTGGTCCATTGAAGGTGGATATCGATACCATTTGGATTGTTTTAATAGAAGTGGTGCAGTGAGGGCGTGTTCATTTGTCTCCATTTTTTTTCTAGTTTGCTTTTTGTGTTTGGATTCCTTATCAGTTTGTTTTGGTATTGGGACATGGAACACAGCCCTGACACTGTTGCACTGCCGTCCTCACCTGAGGAGGAAGGACTAGGAGTGTTAGCAACACTGGTCGGGCATTTATCGAAACAAATAGAAGCACTGACGGTCAGGATGGACTGTTTAACTGGGGAATCATTAGTCCAACCACCCAACAACGAGCTTACCCCAAGGAACAACTTCAGCAATTCATCAGACACATTATTGGAAGTGAGCATACACCCAACACCGACGGGACTGAATTCTATAAATTCAGTGGTCCAGGATGAACGCCCAAGTCCACTAACCAGTATTGAAGGCTCTTCAGGACCTTTGTGGCCTGAACTGAAAAATTGGCTCAACGAAGTACCAAACTTACAAGAAGGGAGTGGCCCATCCCCGGTAACAACTAATGCCACAATAGAGGAGGGGCCATCAAGTTTGGTAGATTGTTTAAAGAATTTTGACTTGAAGCTTATGAAATATAAAAAATTGCAATTAGAAATAACATACTTCAAAGAGTGTGTCAATGAAGGAATTGTGCCGAAGGGCCTCAGATCGTGGCAATACCCACTGTTCTTATTGAGAATTCTTTGTTTCACAAAGACCTTCTCAGTTTGTTTAACAAACATGGACTCAGACTATTGGATATTATGATTAAACACTACCAATTGGCAGCTGATATCCTAATAAAAGAAATTACTGTGTTGGATGAAAAAAATAAAAGGTGACTTGGACTTTAACCGGTACAAATATGAATATGATAGATGCTTTTCTAGCATTAATTCATACTTGGTTAAATTGAAGAGCACCAAAGTGAAGAAGCTAAATAGAGACAGGGAAGCGTACAAAACAGGAATAGCATATCCTAAACCTCCTGTCTCCCAAACTGGAATATCAGACCAACGGAAGGAACCAGTTAATAGAAGAGATTAACAGCCAGGCGTCCAAACGGATCATAACAACGGAGCTCATGGCAGCCATCAGGAAAGCCAATAATGAACATTCTGAGGGAAGTAACAACAATCAACCATCTAACAGAGGCAGTGAAAACGACCACCAATCACGGTGGAATAGAGCAAAATTTAATCGAAATTTTCGGAAACAAGCCTCAGGATACAACCTGAGGCAAGGTCTACCACGTGTCTCATACAAGACATCTGTGCAGATGTACCAGTAGATGAAACAACGGAGTGCAGACCTGAAGCGGTGAGACTCATTTATAATTCTAAAGGTGACTTTAAAATTTTTAATTTTTCTTCATTAATTATTGACACCCTGCTGGCAGACTTATTAGCAAAAGGACAAACTTTTGTACCATCGAGAAGGGCGTCTTTTGCTGAAACAATTCTGGACCTGAAGTTGTTTACTAGAAAACTTAATCTTGTCTATATTTTTGGCTCAAATAATCCAACAAATGATCCATTTCATGTTTCCAGTACATATTGTCCACCAATGCACCATACTTTGGGTTTGTTCGAACGTGTTTGTGAGCTAGATTTGTTTCGACTTCTGTCACAAAGACAAACTAGGAATAATATATATAATATCACTAGTGAAGAGAAACAGGCCCTACTCCTTGTCAGGGAGGCACATGTTAGAGTTATGCAACCAGACAAGGGGGGTGGATTAGTCATCATGGACGTTGATGACTATATGGAAAGAATGGAAAAAATAGTCACATCCATAACTTATGCGGAAGTATCAAGAAATCAATTAAATATAGCATATAGTAGAATCCGTTCCCACCTTGAAGAACTGTTTATTGAAGCCAGAATAGACTTGAATACATATCATTTTTTTAATATGCTTTCACCTAGGCTCCCAATATTATTTGGGATACCTAAGATACATAAATCCATTGAAAACCCCCCCATGAGACCATTGGTAGATGCTAGGAATAGTATAACATACCCCGTAGTGAAATTTATAGATTTTTACCTTAAAAAATATGTACAACAGCAGACCCAAATATGTAAGGATTCTTGGTCATTTCTAGCAAATATGCAAAAAATAGGCTTTAGAAATGACCTTAACTTCCTTACAATTGATGTCAAGGATTTATATACTTCCATTCCACAGGATGAAGGAATAGAATGGATTAGGTTACTGTTGGGTGAATTGGGGGCCCCACCCCCCAAAATCACTTTACTATGTGAACTTTTGGACATAGTGTTAACTAACAACTATCTTACACTGAACAAGTTGTATATACAGAAAACAGGGGTGGCGATGGGGTCCCACTGTGGAGCCAGTGTTGCTAACTTAGTGATGGCATATTGGGAGAGGGAGTATATTTTAAGGAAACCTGACATCCAAGGGAAAATATCATTTTACACACGTTTCTTGGATGACATATTTATGTTAGTGGACGGTGAAGAACAGCAGGCATCCAAGTTAGTAACTTATTTGAATAACACTACTAATTTCTTAAAATTTACACGTGTTTGAAAAGGAAAGAATAGCATACCTAGATGTAGACCTTAGTAAAGACCACATAAACAAATGTTATATTACAAAGATCTGTAGAAAAGAGACCTACTCCAATGCCTTACTTCACTTTACTAGCAACCATCCACTCTTCCAGAAACGATCAGTGGTTAAGGGTCAACTGGTCAGGGCAGCCCGTATGATGACCACTGATGTGGACTTCAACATGGAGTGTAGTAGGTTGGAAGATATGTTTGTTAAGAGAGGTTATCCATCGACCTTAGTATTAGACCTTATAAGTGAAGTGAAAGAAAAGAGAACAAGAGGGGTTTACCAACCTATTTTGGGAGGCTCAGTAGGAGCAGATAGCCTCTACAGTTATTCTACTGAGGTTCAATCTAGCATTAATGTGGAGAGGGATACTCATTCATCAAATTTCATAACTACTTTTAGTATGGATGGATATGGAATTAAGTCTATTATTTATAAAAATTGGGAACTAGTAAAATCTGACTATAGCCTGCCCTCTATATGGAGAGATGTACCCAGGGTCACCTTTAGAAGAGGTGCCAATTTAAAAAGTATACTACAAAGAAGCTGGAAACCTTTAAATCCAAAGAGTAGAAATGGAATGTGGAAATATAACATGTGTTCATATTGTCCACAGGTAGATGCTGGCCAAAATTTTGCAATTAGAGATGTCAGTTATAAAATCAACAAGAAGTCTGACTGTAATTCAAAGGGAGTGGTCTATCTCGCTCAGTGTAATACCTGTCCTGCCTTTTATACAGGCAAAATGGACAGGAAACTGAGGGAGAGAATCTATGAACACTTATACAGTATTAAAACGTTAAAAAAGGAAAATGCATTGGCCAGACATGTGGAAAGTTTCCCACAGCATTCCTTTAAATTTAAAGCCATAGACAATCAAATTTGTGACTTGAGGGGTGGTCCAACTTCTTTATTGTTGGATAAAAGGGAGTTGTTATGGCAACTCCAAACTAGAGCCTGTTGTCATCCGGGCTTGAATGAAATTTATTCTATTTCTTGTATACTGAAGCTCAAAAGCCTCATGAGGTAAATTACTGTGTTCCTTTACTTTTGATTTATAATATTAAATATATTTTTTATTACTATTTTAGGAAAAATGTCCACTAATTCATATATATACAATATCATGGCCTCATAGACCAGGTCATTTTGCATATGGTCGGGCATGGCTTCCATCGCTCCCCCCCACTCATAAAATTTCCTTTTGGAAGTTTATTTCTGTGATATAACATGTTAAACCATTGCAGCTTGTGTAGGTATATACCAACAAACAACACTAGGTGGTGTTTTAGGGTAACTACACAAGCAAAGAGCAATGGAGGCTTGAATAAGATGAACTAGCAGACAATTTTGGAAATTTTTTAAAGGATGGAGTAACAGTGGAGCTTTATTGGACATTTAGTGATTCATCTCCACCACTCTGGGGTCTTTAATGTGGCAACAAGAGCGAGGTGAAATAACTTGAACACCTTTGGGTCACATTAATATGTAGCAACATAAGGTGAGTTCTGGAAATATAAAGATACAGATTTAAATGCAGACATGAGTCATGGAACCTTTATGTATCAGTATATAAGGCAGCTGTATGAGCGATGTTTCTCAGTATTCATACAAATAGGAGAAGTTGCTTAGGGTAACTTTATAAGTAAGGATTGCTGAAGAGCCATTTTAGGTGAAGAAGTAAGTTTAGTCAACATGTCAGGAATAAGTGAAAAAAGGAGGTAAACAAGCACACAGTCAGGCACTGTGTGTTGTTTTTGCACTTTTTGTATGTTTGAACGGCACTGCTGGTAACTTGTCAATATAGAAGGGAATATTTATTTCTTTTGGTTTTTGTTTTTACTATTTTTCATTTCTTACTTTCATGTTTTACTTGTTTACAAAGTCAAATACTATTGAAAGTACAAAATGTGCTGTGTCTTTTATTCTTGGGGGGTTGGCCTTTTTAAATCCCGTTACAGGGAACTAAGCATTTTAATTAAAATGTGATTTCAACTGTAATTGAAATGTGATTTTATTTTAAAAAGTGGAAATTTGTTGATTCTTGTTGTTTGTCTGAAGAAGTCCTGCTAGGAACAGGATGAAAAGCGGAAATTAAAACTGAAGGCTTTACCTTTTAAAACTTTTATGTTTTGCTTGGTCCATTGAAGGTGGATATCGATACCATTTGGATTGTTTTAATAGAAGTGGTGCAGTGAGGGCGTGTTCATTTGTCTCAGTTCTTTTTCTAGTTTGTTTTTTGTGTTTGGATTCTTTATCAGCATGATATTATCCTGTCATCTTACAGCTGAGATGGCTTACCATTAACTTGTTGTGGCTATGTTGTACAGGGTCCTGGGTTTGAGACTTGCAAGTGTTGGTTATTGTGTTGCAAGGCAGATTTGTTCAGCTGTGGTTTGAGACTTGCAAGTGTTGGTTATTGTGTTGCAAGGCAGATTTGTTCAGCTGTGGAGGAGGGGATGATGTCAATAATTACAAGAAGAACTTATTTTGGGCCCCTTCACCCCCATTAACACTGCATTTGGTCAGATGTTTTGCAGTGAGAGGTTCAGAGTGTGGATCCAATGTGCAAACCCAATACACATTTATATATATATATATATATATATATATATATATATATATATATATATATATATACACATCTACATATATAAATACATTTTCCCTACTGTTGAATGACTGTGCTGCATGATATGTTTGAGAAAACATTATTTTTTTTACATTTCAACTGGCTTAGTGGTAAATCACTTTGGCTATAGTGTGCAGGGTCATGGGTTTGAGACTTGCAAGGGCAGATTATTTTGTTGCTGGGCAGAACAGGGGATGCTGGAGACAGAGTGTTTAAGGCACTTTAAAGCAGTTGTAAGCAGGTTTGCTTGGGTTTGTGCGGAGCTAAGCAACACTTCCATGAGCTTAGTTTCACTTACGTTCACTTAAACCCAAGCTAGTTTCAAATAAAGAAAAGAAAAAAAGGAGATAGGAAAGTGGTGAAATTGCGGCAAGCAGGGGGACAAACAAGAGGATAAACAGGTAGGGATGTGCAGGATGGGTGTAGGAAAGGACCATAGCTCTGCATTTCTTTGGCAGCAATAGCTGCTTTCAATGTGGGCAATTTAGAATTTGGAGCCTTACACACTACAGGGAGGTGTGTGGGCATCATACAATATGGATGATTGGGTTAGATTGTGTGAAAGATACATGTCTCTGGGTGTAATGCAGAGCTAAGCATGGGACGTAATTTATTTTTGGGACAAATGCCCTTTTTTTTTAAAGGTGAGAGTGGGATGTTAAGGAAGGATTATAGGTAAGTGTGGTGAGGGAAGTTTGTTAGGAGAGGTTGCATTTGCAGACAGACAAGACAGCAGACAGGGGAGGTGTATGACACATCGGGGGGTAAACATCTTGACGGGGAGGGTGGTTGGGAATCCGAGCCTCATGAGCCCTCCAGATGGTAGTAGCAGCACTGATGTCCCCACCAGATAGCAGTCACCACTACTCTTTCACAGCCCTGAAGGTGGCTTTGCTGGGGGCTGGGCTGGAATGGGCTGCCTGCCCCTCTAGCTGCATCAACCTGCCCTCCACCTGGCTCAGGCAGTCATCCAGCTTCATCTGGAGGACACTGAGCACCATGCCACAGACCTCGTTCCAGGTGACAACTTCCTCACCATGCTCACTTGCGGGGGGGGCGAGCCCCATCCCCTGCAGTGGTTCCACCCGAGGGTGGTGCAGGACCAGCAGATGAGGGAGGTCTGGGTTGGATCCCAGATGTGCAGGGACCTGGTGCCTCGGCCAGGTGGGGTGGGAGAGGTGGATCCACTGGGATCTACCTTCTCATATGTGCTGTGGTGTGGAAATTAACAATGAATATTTGTTAGTCATGTACAACACATTACAACATTAGTCAAGATAGCATGCATAGATATTCCTATTTACCCAAAACAGTGCAATTATAACCGTGCCATAGCAAACAGAACCCATGCATATATGGAATGGCATTCAGAGTTACAACAGCATGCCGGTTAGTGGTATGTCAGGCAGGCAATAACAATGATTATTCAACAGGGAATATTAATATGCACACAGTTTAAACAATGATAAACCAAATGGAACAACTGTCCCAACAGAGTTTGTTTAGGGACACCCATGTTGGTTTTAGTGTGCTGGTTGGATCAGTTGAGTAGTGGGGGAAGGGAACAGATTCAATTGACAACTGCTATCAAGTATTTTGTCAGTGCACTACTGTTCACTACTCTAAATTCTGACCACACTTATACTCTATCTGGGCCATGGGTCTGCCACTGCTGTAGATATCAACAGAGCAATTGTACCCTTATTTTAGTTATACACATCATACCTGTTTCTATACCAATTTCTTTACCTGTGGACCCCATGCAAATGAACTGTGTGCACATAACATTGCTGTTTCTACACATATTTCAGATTTACATATTAGTTGTGTGCTGTGCCTTTGACATACATCTACTATGACTTTCTCTGTGTGTAGGTTTGTTGGCAACTGGGGAAACTATCCATGACAGCGTGACATTTGAGGGGCTTGTCTGGGCCAGACTGCAGAGTGTGGATGTCTAGCTTGCATCTATTTGTAGGACTGGGGCTGATCAATAAAGCAACTGTACACCTTTCATAGTTATACACATTATACTAGTATTTCTTTTCAGATTTCTTTACCTGTGTGCCCTGTATGGAAAATGTATGTGTTGCAGTACATTACTTTTTCTATTCAGATTGCAGTTTACAACTGTAGAACCAGACTGACATGTTATTGGCAGTCCCTGGATTCGAAACATGGTGTGTGTGCAAAGTTGAACTATAGGCCTAGTCCTTATCAGACTGAGCAACTGTATGTTGCTTGTGATATTTCTATCTAGTACATATTTTTGTGCACAGTACTTTTATTATGACATGTTGCATTATTTGTTTCCCATTTTCAGTACAAATTATGCATACACAACAGACATTGGTGTCACTGTTTGAGAAACATGTGCACATTAGCTGGATTGCACATGTCACTGTTTTACAACTACATATTGCAATTTATATTCCTGAGTACACAGTGTAGGTTTTAAGTCTGCACCAGTTAGCCTTATGCATTTTCAGTACATTCACAGCTACATACAGCTGAAATTGAAAGGTTAACACAGGGCAATGCTGGCAGACAAACAAGTAAAATACATTCTGATGGAAATATGTACTGTTGCTTTTTTAAGTTATTTGACATGCCCATTTTGAAGTATGCAAACAAGCAGTGCTAAATCAGTTCACCTCAGTTAATGCATTCTGCAGGACATACACATTTCGATTTTTCAGATACAATTGAGATGTCACACATCAGTGTTTGGGATCATCTTTATTAGTTTTGACATACATATACGTGTACAACTCAGAAATTCACAATTACTATTCCTGCATGATCTGCACAGGAGAATGCTTTTCATTTCTAAGTGTTACAGTAGCCCTGACATGGTACTTTCTTGGCAGGTTCACTTAGACACACTCATAGATATTCTAATATTCCGCTCCTGCATATTATACCTTGTTTGCTACTGACATCTGTATTATACAGCAGCTGGGAATACTCCATTTTAATGCTGGTAGCCTGACACACACACATTTATTCCTGACTTTTGCAGCAAAATTATATATACAGGCAGTACTACCATTACTATATTTTTGATTTCTTACTGCTAATATTAGGAGGTATTCTGTACTCACCATAACGCTGATATCAGTCAGGCCAGTCACTGGGCATGAGCCTCAACATTCTAGGACCTCTCTGCTGTAGCTGTATGGGGAGACATGACACATTAATCATACCTGCACAGTCACAAGTTGAACTTTTTCCATACTTAGAGATACATAAGACTGCATACTTACAGACAGGTGGGACATCCTGCACTCGGGCTTCTTGGATCCACTGGTCTAAGAGAGCACCCCTCCTCCACTTCAGGTCATTATGGTGGTGACGTACCTGCTCACCAGTCCGGTGTATGTCAGTGGCACTGGTGAGATCGCGTGCAAGCTGGTCCCAGGCCTCCACTACTGGGAGCCCTGGTACTGGCCCTGCAGCAGCCTGCCATCATGTTTTTTTACTAGGAGCCCAACCATGACCCTGGACTCCTGGATGCCCCAACGTTGCGCTCAGAAGCAAACACCTTTACCGACACCAGACATTTTAGTCCTGCTGTGAGCTATCCCAAATGGCTATGGCTGTATTCCAGCCTGTGTAGTTTAAAAAGGGTAGTTTTCCCGTACTTTTTCTTGATTGGCCGGTTTTAATATGCTGAAAAATGCTTAGCTCTGTGCAGACCCGCATAGCAATGCTTAAACCAGGTATGCACAGCTGAAAGCCAGTAAGCAATGCTTACACTAGCAAAACATTGCTTAAATCTATTTTTTTCCACTAAATTTATAAACTACTTTTTACAGTTATAATCTACATATTCCCACCCTTACTGTGCTATACATGAGCCATATGATTGACATCTATCATTCAAATTCCTTAAAAATTTGTTAAATAAATTGATAGAGGGAGGATTCAAACCAAGCATGTTCTACATGCTAAACCATAGCAGTACCTGTACACTACAGCTGCTTGATGACATTCTGTATCACAGTAGTACTTGTCTATTATTTTTCAGGATTTCAGCCAGCCTAAGCATAGCGGCACACCATGCAAACAAGATGTGCACTGCTTAAATTTCAGATTTATTTAATGAAAAAAAAATTGTGTTTTTATTGCTTTCCTCTTGCCCTACTCCTTCCAGGCATTTAGGGCAAGAGTGCACACATTCGGGAGTGTGCACTTGAAGGTTGCTGCCTTCTAGGTGTGTTTCTGTTTTGTTTTGTTTTTTATTTCAGTGTCTGTGGACACTGAAATGTTAGCTACTTACATTTCAATGTCTGTGGACACTGGTTTAGTATATAATATTAGAGCCAGGCTCTAATATTATATACATTGACACTCATCTGTGTCACAAAGTGCCATACGGCACTTTTTGAGTGAAGGGGGCATGTTACATGTGCAGGCAGTGCTGACACACGCCCCCTGCACTCGTTCATGGTTCCTGTCCATTTAGATTGAACAGCAGCACGCCTTCATGCATATGCAAGGCACACTGCTATTCTAAATGGACACAAACCACTCTGTACAAGAATAGTCTTATTCTTGCACAGAGTTTTGTGAATCCTGGGGTAATTTATAAGCATTAGTTTGTAAAGTTGCAAACATCTTTAGTCCTGTTTATGTCCTGTTGTTTCTGAAAGATGTTTAAAAGATTTACTCAGCAGAGTACACAGAATACACCTAGCTATAGCATTTCTCTCTAGAGAGAAAGGTCAATCAGTGAATGAATGAATTTGTGCAGATGTAAAATGATTAACTCCCGCCCACCTCAAACATTTTCTAGATTGTTGCTGAAAGTACTGTGTTCAGTATTTACAGTTCTTAGGCCTGCTTTAAGAAGTTAGAATCATTGCGTATACTGATTTACAGTTCTACAGAGAGAAAGTACAGCTGTGAAAGTTGAACTTACCATAACAGTAGATGTTCGTATGATCACTACTGCAGTAGCTGCAGCTATGTGTTATATCCTGACAAGGATATAACAGCTGGACAGTTTCCAAAGCTACCTTCCACAAACCCAAACTGTCGAGCTTCAGCTGAGCTGATTAAAAGACAAGTTTGGATGTGGAGCACTTTGTGGCTTTCCTGCCAGCAGAGAGAGAGGGTGCCTGAGCCTTAAAAGGACAATGCTAGGAATAGCAAAAAAAAAATGTGCATAACCTGGCATAAACAACACAGCAAAAAACAAGGGAAATGGAGGACGTGGCTACTGCAGTACAGATCATTCGAACATCTGCTGTTATAGTAAGTTCAACTTACACAACTGTACTGTGTTCTTCATATTGATCATTGCTGCAACCATAGCTATATGGGTAGATTACCATAGGTAACTATATTTGGGAGGTGAAAGGAGAAGAGTCAAGGAGTCCCTGGAGTATAGTCCTAATAAAGCATGATCTAGAACTAGAGAAGGAATCAAGTTTATAGTGTTTTGTAAAAGTATCTACAGACCAACTTGCATCTTTTAGGATTCATCTAGAATCCAACCAGCTCTTTCTAAAAAGCCATAGATGAGGCCAAGACCCTGGCAGAGAGGGCCTTGACCGTGCCTGAAATAGTTTTATTATGGTGAGTATAACAAAAGGTAATAGCCTTACACAACCATTTGAAAATAGTCTGTCTTGAAACAGATTGTCCCTTCTTAGATTCACAGGAAATTAACAATTAATCTGAAGATCTGAAAGATTTAGTTCTGTCAATAAAGTACCCGAGTTGTCTGTGGACATCCAAGTTATGGAGTATCCTTTCTCCTCATTTTTTAGGTTCAGGAAAGAAAATGAGGAGATAGATAGTTTGGCTTAAAGTAAACTCAGATACCACTTTAGGCATAAAAGAAGGATTAGTTCTCAAAGAAACGTGTCCCTATGGAATGAGGTAGGGTTGACTCACCATAAGAGCTTGCAATTTAGATACCCTTCTTGCAGAGGTCAGAGCAATCAGTAGAACTGTTTTCCATGTTAAGAACCTCAAGTCAACTAGATTACCTGCTTCAAAAGGAGCAAGTGTTAAATTCTCTAACACAGAATTAAGATCCCAACGAGGGGCCACCAGTTTACTTGGAGGCCTCTTATGCAGAATTCCTTTCAAGAACATTTTGACAAGAGACTGCCTTGAAAGAGGAGAATCCATGGGCAGACATGCTGAAATGGCTGATAAATTAACCTTGACAGAGGAATAAGAAAGGCCTTAGGATAGTAACTCACACAAAGATTTTAAAACCAGATAACAACTAGCCCTGAATGGGTGCTGGTTATGCTGTTGGTACCAACCAGAAAACCTTTTCTGTTTGCTAATATATGATTTTCTAGTAGCAGCCTTTTCTTGCCTCCATTAATAGCTACTGCACATCCTCATAAATCAGGTGTCTGTCATCTAGGTAGTCAACTGAAGATGAGTAATGTCAGGGTGTATCAAACACCCCTGTTCTGGTGTTAGTAGATCCATTCTGTGAGGAAGCTTGTGGTAATTGCCCCTGGCCATTTTAAAAAAAGGGAGAACTATGGTTGCCTGGGCCAGAAGGGAGTCACCAGAATAGTCCTGGAGGTATTCCTTCTGAATCTTCAAAAGTACCCTGTTTGTCAATAGAATGGGTGGAAAAGAATACAGGAACATTCCTGTCCAAATAAAAGAAAAGGCATCTGTCTTCCAGTCCCTCTTGCTTGGAGTTCTGGAACAGAATTTTGCCAGTTGATTGTTCAGAGAGGAGGCAAAGAGGTCTACTTGAGGAACTCCCACAGATGGATCAAATCTTGGAAGACTCCCTGACCTAGTTTCCATTTGTGAGGTTTTACTCTGGTCCTACTCAGCTTGCCTGTCACAAACTTTCGCTCTGACAGAATGCAGAATGCTTTTAGAATGAGATTGTGCTATTATTCTATATTCCGAGCTAACACAACTAATCTGCAAAGGGAATATGACCTTGTTTCCCCTTGCTTGTTGATGTACCAGACTGTGGTATTATCTGTAACCACTTGAAGAGGTCCTGGGGACTAAGGGTGGCTCAGAGATTTCAATGCTTTGATCAGAACAAGCATTTCCTTGAAATGTATGTAATTGCAGCTGTCATTGATGTCCCACACCCCCCACACTTTTATCCCTCCTGAAACTGCTCCCCAAGCAAAGTCTGAAGCATCTGTGGTGAATGACTGTTTTGGAGCAGAAAAGAAGAAAGGGAGACCTGAATTTAAGGATATATATACTGTCTCCACCAAAAAAATATTCATCTGACAAACCTTAGTACTGAGATCGGAAAAGATAAAGGATGTTGATGCTGGGACCACAGAGATTTCACATACTACTGTATCTTTCTCATGTGGAGTCTTGCCAGGGGTATCATCAGAATCATGGATGTCATGAGACCCAAAATCCTGAAGTATTCTCTCACAGTGACCAAAGTCTGAGTGAAAACCTTAGAATGATATCTAAATAAAGATCTATTTTTCCTATGGAAGTAAAGCTCTTTTAACTGATGTGTTTAGTTGACAACCTAGGAACACAATCCTGTGTGAGGGAGTCAGGAAAGACTTTTGAATGTTCTCTTGGAATCCCAGCTTGTGCCTGAAATTTCTCACCCTAGAGAAATTCTTGACATTTTGACAAAGACTCTTGAAAGATAAGCAAGTCATCTAAATATGGAAAAAATGGGGAGACCCTTCGCTTGCAATCTGCTAATGAGCTATAATTGCAGATATAGACTTTGTGAACACTCCTGGTGCAGTGGATAGTCCAAAAGGTAAGGCAGAGAACCATTAATGTGATCCAGACGCACAAAACCTTAAGAGACACCTGAAGTCTGGATGAATACAGATGTGATGATAACCATCTTTTAAGTCTAGTGTTACCATGAAACTTAAAAGAGGAAGAAGAGGTAATAAGTTGTGAAGTGACATCATTATAAGTTTGGGCACTATCACAAACAAGTTTAGGAAAGAAACATCCAGCACTGGTCTCCAAGCATTTTCTTTCTTTGGTGCTACAAACATCTTTGAATAAACCCCCTTCCCCGCCTGGGAAGGAGGAACTTGGGACAGCGTGTGATGAAGGACAGGTGGAAACAAAAGACTGATCTGCAGGATGAGGAATGACACCCATGGAATAGAGGAATTTTCTCTCACTACAATCTGAAATCCTGATGAATGGTTTTCAGAACCCATTTCCCTGAAACAATCTGTTGCCAAAGAGAAAAATGGAGATTCAGACTTTCTGGAAGAGAAAATGGGACAAGGAGGGGGGGGTGGTCACAAGGCCTCTTGAATAGTCATTCAGACTTGTTGGACTATCCTTGGTTTTGAGAGGTTTGAGACTTCTTTTTGGAACCTTCTTGTCACTTCCTCTTAAACATCTATTTACCTGAGTTCTGTTGAGACTGCTTATTCTGTTTGTTTGTTTGTTTGTTTGTTTTTTTTTTTTTTTGGGGAGGGGGGTGCCAAATTGGATGAGAAGAAAGAAATCCCTTGGACACTTTGAAAAAGAAGGGCTGAAACATTAGAGATATCTTGGATCAGCTTGCCCCTTTCATCACATAGTTTGATCAACTTTGCAGCAGAGGTACCAACTACTAAATCTATATCCAAGGGAGAATTTAAAATTTCCTTTTTTACATCATCTGGGAGGTTCTGATGATGCAACCAAGAAAATCTCCTTAAAAAAGTACCAGTAGCCATAACCCTGAAAGAAGTATCAACAGAATCATACACACGCTGAAATCAATGATTAATGTCCTGTGCAATAGAAGAAACTAAATTATTTAAAGCAGATTTTTTGCACAAGAAGAAACTGTAGATAAAACATTTCTCATACTTTCACAATATGTCACAACAAGCTTTAACATCTGAGCCTGACAATTTAAAATTCTGAAAATTGAAGCGTTTTCCCCATACCTATCAGTAATTTTACCATCCTTTTTAGAAAGTATAGGATTGGAATTAACTAAGTGCTTAGAGGCACTGGAGTCAACTAAGGCTATACTTTCAACTTCTCTTCTCTCTTCCTTCCCTTCAATAAACAAACTTACTACTTTATCTTTTCCTCTTAGTACATCACTGTACAAACATAACTAGTAAAATATTTCAGCTATGTAACTATTGCACTATTATGTAGATAATATGTAATTATAAATGTAGCCCTCTGATGAATGTATTTCTATGTATTTCACTTGCTACAGTTTAATGTATGGCACTGTAATGCAATAATGTGTGGTACTGATGAATGTAATGTGTGGCACTGTAACGCAGTAATCTGTGGTACTGATGAATGTATTTCTATATGTATTTAATATGTAAAATTTCCATTTTCTGTTGGAGCTTTTCTCCTCGGGCCTCTGCTGAAAATGGGCATTTGTAGCCCAGTCGGACAAACCCGGTCAACAAATATAAAATAAATAAATAAATAAATATAGCTAGTGGATCAGGTCTGGGAATAGTATATACAGCTGTTAAAGACTTTATACATCCTATCTGTCTTTTTAGGGAAAACTGGCTGACTATCAGGAAAACTGTAGGCATTAAGACACACATCCTCTAAAGCAGATAGGACAGGAGGAATGAGTGTAGGTTCTGGAAAATGCTTCTGTAACAACTCATAGTATTTTCTGAGGAACTGAGAAGCCTCATTGTTCACCAATTGAAAACACTGGGACATTCTGGCAATATCCTCAGAAAAAGAGAATCCCCAACAGGGATAATCAGAAACCCAGCTCTCGTCTGAGCTGGAATCAGAAATCTGAGGGCAAATCCCTGAATTCTTCCCTGCATCTTCCTCTTCAGATGCAGAATCTTGAATCTCTTCAGGAAAAGAAGTATCCTTCTTTCTTTTACCAGAATCTGCTCTATTAGATGGATCAATAGCCTGAATTAAACCTGACCCAGTCCCAGTAAACCACTCCTATACAAAAAAAATTGAGGAAGAGTAGATACATGCTTGGTTTTCTGTTTGTTTTTCATAGGAAAAATGGAGCCACCAGTGTTACTAATTGCAACCACTGCTTCCCTAGGGATGAGCACAACATTCTAACACAACAGGGAAACATTTGCTGTTCTTCTTCCAGGACCAATTGCTGAGGGGACTCCAGCAGCCACAGAAGATGTGGCTAACCTCCCTCCCCCATCCATAGTAGCTTTAGGTGCTACACCAGAGGGATCCTGGGTAAAAGATGAATGGACTGAGGTACAACAAATGGCCACAGCAGAGTCACTCACCTATAGCTGAGGCAAATTGCTAGCCTGCTGTGGTGGCAAAGGCTGTTTGCTTGACTTTTTCTTTTTGTGGCTTGCAAGAAGGACTGACTGTTGGACTGACAATCTGTTCCATGGTGTGACATCCTTCTTCTGGGTTAGTGATCAAGAAGCCTCAATCCTCACCACTGACATTGGTGGGGAACATACACCATGAGAAAAATAGAGACACACAGTATTTTCGGATGCAGCTGTCTTCACCAAATACAAATTCCCTTAAGAGCACACAGGGAAGGCACACTTCAGTCCTGGGGCTGGGCTATCTCTCCAGGCCCCAAATATGACTCCCCACTGACCACTACAGAGCTGAGTCCTTAATCAGGTGTTCTAAATCAAGTCCTCCCCCGCCCTCTCTGTGAAATTAGTGCTCTCAATGTTTCTGTTCAAAGTAGCTGATAGATTTTCACAAACACACTCACCTGGGAAAGGCTGGCAGAGCTTATCCACTCTGCCACCTCCACCCAGACTATAAGGTAAATTCACTGCCACTAGAACACCCAAAGCCAGTTACCTTAATGCTCTTACCAGGGTACCCAATTAAACGTATTAAAATGAATATTTATACAAATGGTAGTGTTTGACCAAACAGCAAGACTTTCAGAAACATGGAACTACAGTGCCACTAAATAAATGCAAGTACTCTCAAAGGTTAGTCACAATGAAAGGTTCAAATATATTTAATAACAAATAAAAACACAAAAATACTGAATATCTCTTTACAATAAACACCAGAGTTTCAATCACAGGAAATATAAAAACAACATAGATGGAAAGACTAAGACAGATATAGAAAAAAATACATTTAGTTAATCTCACTATATTTTCCTGACTGAAGAATTACTAATCCCTAATTACTTACTAAAGCAAGACAAGATGAAAGTGGATGAGGTTCTTATCAGGTCCAAAACAGAATGCACTTCTCACATCTCTCACTAGTATTCAAATACCATTTCAGTGCTGGCTACAGAATGACATCACATCTGGTTACCTGACACTGTGGTTCCCACACTGCCTCCTCACTAGAAACTGAGCCAGGATCTAACACTGATGTGTCACAAAACACACATATAATTTTAGCTAAAGTTTATTACAGCATCTGGTAGCTGTAAAACAATTGAAAAATGTACACCCTTCCTGCAGAAACTAACAAGCTATTCTCTAGCACCCCAGGGTAGCACAGACATTGTGTCTCTGTCTGCATTCAGACCCATGAGATAAAATCTTTAAGGTCTAAACAAAGTAATTTAATTTTAGGCTATTTGTCTTAAGGATTGTTGGGCTGAGTTTAATCCCATCCCTTCCAATATCATCTGTTAAAATATATACATTTCATCAGTTATAACAGTACACTCTGGCATACATGTACATTTCTTTTCTGTCCAGCAGAACCCACTGTTGATAAATTTTTAACACAAGTAACTTTACAGATACATTTTTAACACAAGTATCTATACAAATAAGTTTGATATTCAAATGACATATAATTCTTTACAAAACTCCAGCTAGCTATGCGGACATATGTTACACATGAACTGCCCTACTCTCCCTGGCACAGCTGGCACTACCTCACATCATCACACATGGTCAAGCCAAAAATGGTGTTTTTTTCCTGGAGAAGACAAGCAACAAATGCCAGTAAAATTACCAATCCACAAAAGTTACTTTTTGACATACAAAAACACAGCAAAAACCATTTTCATACACTATGGTAGGTACACAGCAGAAAAGTAAACACAATTTGAGGTGTGTTTGGCATAACAGTTAATGTCTTTACCTCATAAACACAAGGTACAGGGCTTGATTCTGACTTCAGGATGCATTGAGCCTCAATTCACAGTCTTTGTGGGTGTTACTGTGGCAGTATGCTATTGGGTGGGAGGTTGGCATAATGCTTAAGGTCTTTACCTTACAGACACAAGGTGCAGGGTTTGATTCTCACATGGGATAATTGGCTAGGCTTAAAATGGCCCACAAGGGCAGTTAACCTAGTACTAATGTATGACTCTTTTTCTCCACAGAAAATATGTTATCAGTTAGTTTAAAAGTATGTTGCAGTATCGAGACAGTCCATTAAAACACAACACCCCTGGCTTTAAAATAACTTTCCTGAAGAAGAAAATAATAAAACATAAGTAAATGTAAGAAAACAGAAGTTTTTTTCCCCTAAGGGAACATATTTGCCTAGTAAAGGAAAGCACAATCAGACTGTTGATCCTCAAAATCCTCAGAGGAGAGTATTGTATGGCAGCAGGAAAGCTTAGACAGTCTTTGTGCACAAACTTGTAAGCTCACAAGCTGCTTGACAGTTTGACTGTATGGAAGGTGCCCTTAAGCTTTGGAAGCTGGCCATCTGTTTTGTCCCTGGAAGGATATAACCCATATAGCTAAGGCTACTGCAGTGATGATTAATATAAACATCCACTGTTGCAGCTTTGGAAGCATGTATTCTACTATATCTACAGTGTAACATTATGTATGCTTGAATTACACCTCCAGCTCCAAGAAAAAAAAAATAGGTTCATAAAGTATCTCTCTCTGTCTCTCTATAATATATATATATATATATATATATATATATATATATATATATATATATATATATGTATATGTAGACACATTCAGTGCCACTTGCTGTAATTGGCAAGTGCTCTAACTCCCACCAGCCCAATAGCCCAATCATAGTAAATTATCTATTCCTCTCACCACCTGATGTGATTAACTATATAGCCCTAACAATTGAAGAACACAAACGGCACCACAAACTGCAACAAGACAAGTCAAGGCAGGAATAGACAGCACCTCAGACTCTTCATCTCTTCATCTCTTTATTAAAATAACAAAAATAAAATCAGTAGTAATACCAACAAGTGAAGTTAAGCACTTTTCATCTAGTTAAATAACCAGACTTCTTCAGACAGCTAACAGCAAATGCAAAGTTGCTTAAGTACACTTCCCCCTTCATTCTCCTGTTGACTTAATTGCTTAATGAATATCAATTAGCCTTGGTAAATGGCTCTGAATATGCAAAAATGCATCAGCTTAACAGTCAGTACTGCTTGCAGCCTTAGTGCATTAGATGTACAACATACAAACATAGTACTAAGAAAAAAATTTAAAAAATACATAATAATGAAGCTGATTAACACAAGACTCTATTCTTTACAAATAAGTAAAACTCAGCCTTTACGTTCACCCTATAAGTTATTTACCATACTAACCTATAGTAATCATTTACCATAAATATCGGACGTTAGTGTTAACATTTCAGGTACTGTAACTGCAACTTACTCAAGTTTTGTTACTGATTCTTTTGGTTTCTTGCCTTTCGCTTCGGCGAATAGCATTCCATTTCTTCATGTTTACCCACTCTTCAGAACTGAAACAGGTGCAAATTGTTTTAGTAATGACACGGCTTCTGTTCATACTAAAGTAGTTGAACAAAAGACTGGAACATTACTTTTACCTTTAAATGCTCCCAATAACATGTTGTGTGAGCCACTTGAAGTCGGTGAGCCTAACACATTGCATAGTGAGAATCCAGTAATTATGGACACTTCTGGTACTGAATTGTCAACCCAATATTCTAGGGACATGTTTGATACTTCATCTGTATGATCACCTAATGTTACTAACAGCATGGTACCTAGTGGTAAACTATCTAAATAGAGTCAGATAACTGATGTTATTAAGGGTGTTGGGTCTAGTAGTAAGTTATTTACATCTGTTAATATGATGAAAGAAATTGTTGGTAACAGTAATAATAGTGTTGTACCTTCCCTTAATTTGAACACTACTACTGATGCCAACACACAGGATGTATCCAGATTTGTAAAAAGCTAATAGGCTTGTTACCAATGACTCTAACAACAGTAATTTAGAACATTTGATTGATCCTAGTTTGACTATTTTACCACAACCTAATATTAGAACTCATTTAGAAGTGTTGGGTTCGATTTATTTTAGTGTTTTAAACAATGTAACTACAGGGTCTGAGTTAGTAGTTCCTAATGTGTCAACAGATATGAACTTTCAAAAGCGAACTACGGAGACAGATGCACATGTGGAAGTGGAAATTAATGTTGGTGCTTATAGGCAAACAGCCCCCCCCCCCCACTTACAATCATTACTAACAAAAGAGGGGATTTTAGCATGTATAACATTTCTGCATTCCAAATTAAACCTAATGTAGTAGAACTACTAGTGAAGGGTTTATCATTTCTACCTACTAAGCCAGTTAATCTGGTACAAACAATTATGGATTTTAAACAGTACATTAGAAAACTTAATTTGCAGGTACTTTTCAAAGCTGAACAGAAGATTACATCTGAGTACTATATTCTTAGCACTTTCAACCCATTAAACCACCCACTTATAGCAATGTTTGAGAAAATATGTGAAATTGATTTTAGGAATTTATTAACAGAAAAACTGTACTTCACAAGGAATGTAGGGTAGGATGACTGGGCAGCCTTTAATGATTTTTGTCAACTACCAGTTATAACCTTAAAACCTGACAAAGACGAAGGATTAGTAATTATAGGGAAGGATTGGTATATCCAAAAGATGACCAGTCTTTTGGATACTGACACGTACATCCCTGTTAGTGTGCACAAATTCAATGTAGCTTATAGGAAAATTAAGGAATATCTAAATGATTTATTCATTGAACAGCTTATAGATATGCCTTTGTTGAATTATCTAACTATGCTAGCTCCTAGGACACCAGTTTTGTTTGGTGTACCTAAAATTCATAAATCGTTAACAGATCTACCCATGAGGCCATTAGTTGATGCCCGTCAAAGCATAACCTACCCTATAGCTGAGGTAGTGGACAATATTTTGAAAAAACACCTAAGTGACGAAGTACAAATTTGTAAAGATTCCTGGTATTTTCTATCAAAATTACACGAACTTCCTTACCAAGAAGAATTCAACTTTCTAACTATAGACGTTAGAGATCTCTATACGTCAATTCCTCAAGAGGAAGGAATCAAATATGTTCTTCGGTTCCTTAGTGCCAAAGGGGCCCATGTATCAGAGACCAAATTAGTCAGTACCTTGTTGGACATTGTACTAACAAACAAGTATTTTCTGTTTGATAACCAACTCTATTTGCAGAAAATTGGGGTGACAACAGGGTCCCTATGTGGGGCCAGCTTTGCCAACACAGTTATGGCCTACTGGGAAAGGGAGTATATTTTCTCACAAAGACATCTTATGGATAGGTTATTTTTCTACAGACGCTTTTTGGATGACAATTTTGTCACCTATAAGGGCAGTTTGGATGAAGTTACGCAGTTTATTGAGTATTTAAACCGAACAACTGAGTTTTTGAAATTCACTTACACTTTCCATAAAGAAATAATAACCTATCTGGATACTGAACTCTTTAAAGATCAAATTCACAAGAGATTAGCTGCTAGAATTTATAGGAAGGATACCTTCTCAAACACATACTTACATTTTAATAGCTCACACCCCTTTCACCATAAAAAATCAGTAATTAGAGGCCAGTTGGTTTTGGCTGCAAGGATGGTCACAACTTACACTGAATTTTTAAAGGAATGTGACAAAATAGCTGACATGTTTCTTTCTAGGGGATACCCGAGAGACCTCATTGATGAAATCATGATGGAGATCACACAGAAGGGGTCTAATGGGTTGTATACCCCATTATTGCAGGGGAAAATCCTTTCATATTATAATAACAGTATTGACATCAACCATGTTACAAACAAGTCTCCTGTTTCTTTCATTCTAATATTTAGTCCAGAAAGTGGATGGATTATTAAAGTAACAATCTTGAATTGCATACACTACTAGGGCTATGCCCCTCTTTCACTTTTAAGAAGGGTAAGAACCTGAAAAATATTTTGGAAGGAAGTAATACTAGGGCTACTAGGAACCCAGGTATTACTAAGTGTGAATCTTGCAATTACTGCAAATTCATGGATATAGGGAACACATTTTCCATTAGGGATCATTGTTATAGTATCACCTTGGGTAGATTCAATTGTAATTCTACCTATGTCATATATAGGTTCATTGATTCATAGATCAGTACTAGGCTAACTGCCCTTGCAAGCCATTTTAAGCCTAGCCAATTATCCCTTGGGAGACTCAAACTCTGCACCTTGTGTTTGTAAGGCAAACACCTTAACCAGTAGGCCACCCTCCCAACCCATATATTTAGCTCAATGTCAATTATGTCCTGCTTTTTATGTCGGGAAAACCAACCGTAGACTATGAGAGTGGGTATATGAGCATCTTTATTATATTAGGAAAGAAAAAACTGAAAATGCCCTAGGGAATCCTACCCACAGTTTCACCTTTAGAGTTATTGACCATATTCCAAAAGATTTAAGGGGTGGACCAGGATCCCTAGTGTTAGAGAAAATGGAATTAATGTGGCAGATCCATTTGGGATGCTTGCCACTACCCTGGCATTAATGATTGTTGTTCGATACAGTGCCTTTTAAAACTCAAAAACTTGAACATGTAGTTCATAATATGGGTCTATATTATAAGATCGATGGTTGAAAACATCGAACACCATATGGTCGATGTCTTCAAACATCTTACTTATAAAAACAACAAAAAAAAAAAAAAAAAGAACCCTAAAGGGTTTAAACAGGGGGGCAAACTCACCTGCACCCCCACACCCCCTGCTACTTAAATATACCAACTCAGAGACCGCACTACATTGCAGTAAACGGAAATCTCCCCTTACGGAAATTTCCGTTTACACGTTCGATGTGCACTTTCGCTAGTCTCATGTCGACAATATCAGCTTCAATATTGTCGGCTTTCGAGAATATAATATAGACCCCATAATATTTATGGTTAATGATTGCTATAGGTTAGTGTGGTAAACAACTTATAGGATGAATGTAAAGGCTGAGTTTTACTTATTTGTAAAGAATAGAGTCTTGTGTTAATCAGCTTCATTATTATGTATTTTTAAAAAATTTTTCTTAGTACTACTATGTTTGTATGTTGTACATTTATTGCACTAAGGTTGCAAGCAGTATTGACTGTTAAGCTGATGTATTTTCGCAAATTCAGAGCCATTTACCAAGGCTAATTGGTATTCATTAAGCAATTAAGTCAACAGGAGAATGAAGGGGGAAGTGAAGTTAAGCAACTTTGCATTTGCTGTTAGTTGTCTGAAGAAGTCTAGTTATTTAACTAGATGAAAAGCACTTAACTTCACTTGTTGGTATTAGTACTGGTTTTATTTTTATTATTTTAATAAAGAGCTGAAGAGCTGAAGAGTCTGAGGTGCTGTCTATTCCTTCTTTGACTTGTTTTGTTATATAGCCCTAACAAACCCTAACTCTAACCACTAAAAAGAGCACCTGGCCCCTGACACTAACCATAAGAATCCCATCCCTAGACGAAGACCCCAATCACTCCCTTCTCCCTTCCTAAACTTAAAGTCCCTATTCACTCCCTGACACTAAAACAGCACTACCACTCTCTAACCCTAAGCTTCCTCCCCCCAGCCTTAAAACTCCCATTCTGCTTCCTAACCCTAAGCTCCCTTCCTGATCACAAAACCTAAAGCCCCCTTTCTGATTGCTATGTAAAACCACAGCTTGTAGTCCCATCCCCTGGCTGCTGTACTGATGTTGCCTGTATTCAAATACTGTATTCATATGAGGTATGACAGTTTCTTTCTCTCCTCACAGCTGGCACACCTCATATGAACACATTATTTGAATTTGAGCATGACATGATGGCCATAGGAGCTGCAAGTTAACCAAATCCGTGGCTGCAAGGTGCTGGCATTCGGGCTCCTGGGACTTGAGCTTCTGTAGTACACCGTGCTTTTTCTCTTGCACAATATTTCTATGATACAAGTTTTGTGAAATTCAATTTACCAGTGACAAATAAGTGCATATGCATTGTGTATTAAAAACAAAAACGTAATCAGAAGTGTCACAATTTATGCTTTTATTCCTCATTGTAAAAGGAACTTCTTTAGAATTTCACTTCATTTCACTCTTTTACTGACATTTTTTGTTTTCATTAGTCTTTGATTTAGCGCGCTTTCATCTCGCTCACTGAGACTTCATCAGAATCAACTGTTGTTAAGAACCTCCATATTTAAATAACCTTCCACAGTATTCTATTGGCTCCCATGGCGGTTAATAAATTAATAAATCAAATAAATATAAAATAACACATCTCAGTGTGGTATAGCATAAATTCATGTTTAAAAACCTGGAAACAAGCAAATAAACTGGTACAACAAGAGGTCCTGGTCAAAGCAAAGCCCAAAGCACAGAGTAATATTCCTTAACGCAAATTTATTGTGGAAAGACAACAAGCGTTTTCGCTACTCCAAAAGAGAGAAGCTTCATCAGAGAAGTACAAAAAGGGCGCCAAAACCTTTTTGAACCTAAGTAGCAGTTGGTACATTACATCACTTCCTTTCAATAAAATAAGACAATACACTTAAAAGGGTAATACCAAGTGAAAGTAACAAAAATACATAGTAAAGTAACTCATCAGTTAGCAGTAACACAGTTTATATACATAGAAAATGTTTGAAAGTAAAATTAGATAAAGAGGTTTTTAGTAGATGTAAAAACAATATTAATGAAAGTTGCCTAAGCAACTCAAATCCAGTGGATAATTAGATCAAAAGAATAAATAGTAAAATCATAATTATTTTTAAAAATATAAAAGTAACTATTTGTTGTTTTGTAATAAGGTTAAGATAAGTCAGCCCAACTAGTAAATAAGGGCAAACAAGAGCTGAAAAAGTGTTCTCAATATAAGCATCATCTCAGAAATGCCTTGAGTTTAAGAACAGGTGCAATATTGCCATTCTCATTTAAACCCGGGTTATTAAAGGCATCAAGTTTCAACTGCCATTCCAATTCACGGTTTTCAAGAACCAGTGAAGTAGGGCCACCTCTAATGGATACTGGTACATGATCAATGCCCATAAATGTGAAACTGTGCCCTGGGTTACATGTAACGTGCTTAGCTAGTGCGTTTTAAGTTTTACCTTTTTTAATGGCGTAGCAATGTTGGTAAACACGCTCCTTAAATTTTCTGTCGGTTTTTCCGACATAGAATGCAGGGCAAGGGGCACAGCTATTGGAACTTATTATTAAATATTATGTTTTAAACATTGAGAAGTTAACGAATGAGGTCAACTTACTGGACAATGACATCAAATTGCATATTGACTTTTACAAGTTTAAGTTTGATTACAATCGCATTTTTTCAAGTGTTGATGCTTTTATGAGCAAGATTAAGACTAATAAGTCTAAAAAACTCTTTAGGGACAGATGTGCATACCAAGAAAATAGGGCCTACCCTAAACTGTCTAAAGTTAATAGTCAAAATGTAAATGATGACCTTGCTATCAACAAAGTTGATGCTAATAGAAATGGTGTTATATCAGATTTTACTGATTCCACAGCGGTGACTGTTCAACAGGAAGGTGGTCTTAGACGTAGTAATAGGAACCGCAAAAAGGCTGATGGTCCTGAAGGCCATGTTAGTAATTCTATAAACCTTGGCGATTCCACTTACAATGTTAGTGATAATTCCAGTTTTTTAGGGAAACACAACACACACAACAAGGGCAGGAACAGGAACTGGAACAGATAGTTAGTCCTAGTAACAATGACGAAAATATCCAATCACCTAATATTCTTTTTAATAGTAGAGGGGATTTTAAGGTTTATAACTTCACATCATTGTTATTGGAACCTGAACTCATCGAACTGTTGGCACTAGGTAATACATTTGTGCCTTCTAAGAAGTTTGATGTAGCCAAATTGTTGATTGATTTAAAATGCTATGTCAGAAAACTCAATTTAAGGCTGCTTTTCAACAATGAGGTGAATGTTCTGAACAACTCACTAACCCTATCGAGTACCTTTAACCCACCTTTACACCTTGGTTTAAGAATGTTCGAGAAGATTTGCGAACTTGATGTTCGTCACTTGGACTTTTTTTGTAGAAGTACAAAAAATACTTCTAACATCACTAAGGTCCAATTTGAAGCTCTTAACAACTTATGTGCTTCCCCTGTGAGAATTATTAAACTGGACAAAGGGGGTGGGTTAGTTATTTTTGAAAATGATCAGTACACTCAAAGAATGTTTGAGGTTCTTGATTCTCAAGCTTATAGACCAGCATCACTGAATGAAATGAACAGTTGCTCAAACAGACTTAGAGGTTACTTTAGGGACATTTACCTTTTGGGAAGAATCGATGTGGACACATACAAATACATAGATATTGTTTCACCAAAAGTACCGGTAATGTTTGGAATACCAAAGGTCCATAAGAATAGTAGTGACCCCCCTATGAGAGCGTTAATAGATGGAAGATCTTCTATGACCTATCCATGTTCTAAATATGTAGACTTTTTGCTCTCTAAATACATTAAACTGGTACCCAGCATTTGTAAGGACTCTTGGTCTTTTTTGACCAATATTAATAGTATTCCTTTTAACAATCATTACAACTTTCTCACTATTGACGTTGTCGATTTGTACACCTCAATCCCTCACCAAGAAGCGGTTGAGTGGATTTGTTTACTCCTTAATGAACTTAAAGCACCTAAGGTTGAGATCGACAACGTCACTGAACTATTAGATATAGTTCTCACGTCTAACTTTTTCACCTTTGATGGTTCTATCTACTTGCAAACTCAAGGTGTGGCAATGGGCTCACCTTGCGGTGCCAGTGTTGCCAACCTTTTTATGGCACACTGGGAGAAAAACTTCCTTTTCAACAACCCAGATTGGATGAAACACATCCATTATTACACAAGATTTTTGATGAAGTTTTCATCCTCTTCGAAGGTGAGGCCACACTAGCAGAGTCATTAGTGGATTTTTTAAATACAACTACACCTTTCCTCAAGTTTACTTATAATTTTTCTAAGGAAAGCATTGACTATCTTGACGTGAAATTGACTAAAGATTCAACTATTTCTAGTCTTCAATCTTCCATTTTTAGGAAAGCTACTTACTGCAATTCCTTTTACACTATTCTAGCTCTCACCCTTACAAACAAAAAAGAGCTATTGTTAAAGGTCAACTGGTGAGGGCAGTAAGGATGTGCAGTAAGCTTTCCGATTTCATTTCTGAGTGTAACTTCTTGAAACAACTATTTATTAATAGAGGTTACCCTCAGGTTATGTTTGAGACTCTATTCAGTGAGGTTGAGCTTAAGAGATCTAATGGCTATTTTAAGCCTCTCCTCAACTGTGAGAAGAGAGTAGGAACAACTGTACAGGCCCTTGTCGTTAATGAAGAAGAGATGAGTAATCCAGGTACAACAGTTGAGTTAACTACTGTACAAGGCTTGACCATCCCCCCTTTGAGTTTTATCACCACTTTCAACAGTAATTCTAACCAGATTTTGAGGATTGTACAGAAAAATTGGTTTTTCATTGAAAGTAATCCACTCTTATTAGAGAAATTAGGTACTAGACCTTATGTTGTTTATAAAAGGGGAAAGAACATAAAGGAACTGTTACAGAGGAATACTTATTCACATCCTTATCCCTATAACAGACTTAAAGGGACTTTTTCTTGTGGAATGTGCAACTGGTGTAATGTAATTCGTGTTGGTTCCACCTTTTCTATTAGGGATAGAAAATTTGATATCAAATTTAAAATTAACTGTGAAACAAAGTCTATAGTGTACATTGCTTTCTGTGTGTGTTGCCCTGCGTTCTATGTTGGAAAAACCGACAGAAAATTTAAGGAGCGTGTTTACCAACATTGCTACGCCATTAAAAAAGGTAAAACTGAAAACGCACTAGCTAAGCACGTTACATGTAACCCAGGGCACAGTTTCACATTTATGGGCATTGATCATGTACCAGTATCCATTAGAGGTGGCCCTACTTCACTGGTTCTTGAAAACCGTGAATTGGAATGGCAGTTGAAACTTGATGCCTTTAATAACCCGGGTTTAAATGAGAATTGCAATATTGCACCTGTTCTTAAACTCAAGGCATTTCTGAGATGATGCTTATATTGAGAACACTTTTTCAGCTCTTGTTTGCCCTTATTTACTAGTTGGGCTGACTTATCTTAACCTTATTACAAAACAACAAATAGTTACTTTTATATTTTTAAAAAAATTTATGATTTTACTATTTATTCTTTTGATCTAATTATCCACTGGATTTGAGTTGCTTAGGCAACTTTCATTAATATTGTTTTTACATCTACTAAAAACCTCTTTATCTAATTTTACTTTCAAACATTTTCTATGTATATAAACTGTGTTACTGCTAACTGATGAGTTACTTTACTATGTATTTTTGTTTCTTTCACTTGGTATTGCCTTTTTAAGTGTATTGTCTTATTTTATTGAAAGGAAGTGATGTAATGTACCAACTGCTACTTAGGTTCAAAAATTGTTTGGCGCCCTTTTTGTACTTCTCTGATGAAGCTTCTCTCTTTTGGAGTAGCGAAAACGCTTGTTGTCTTTCCACAATAAATTTGCGTTAAGGAATATTACTCTGTGCTTTGGGCTTTGCTTTGACCAGGACCTCTTGTTGTATAAATTCATGTTTCCTAATTAAAAAATGTAATCTATAATATATAAAATGTGATGTATAAAAAGTATATAAAAAACAGTATATAAAAACAGTATATAAAAAATATATAGAGGGGGAGATATAAACAGCATACAGCTAAATAAGCATGTTTGGTCATAAGTACAATGGTCACCCCATCTTGTAATTAATATTTAATTTATTTATAATACTCTTTTGGGATTTATAGGTTTATAGGTTCATACTAGGCTATCTGCCCTAGAGCATTTATAAGCCAAGCCAGAGTGTGTTTGGCTTTCGCCACCCATTTTAAATTAATTTTGATATGCCCTTTTTCGAGGTTAGTATACTGTGCCTTTGTCTAACAGTGACACAGAAGTGATACTCGGGGTAAACCTACGATCTCCCATCCACTCATCAAGATTCCTCTTGAAGAGAGTCAATGAGGGACTCTGCTTAACCTGGACTGGGATTTTATTCCAAAGTGAAGGGAGCCTCTGGGTTATGAATCTGTCCCTCCAGCATGTCCTATTTATTTCAGTGCTGAGGTTCAAGTCTCTCGAGCGCGTAGCTTGATGGGATTTGGATTTTCTGAGGTGCAGCATGTCCATTAATTCCGGGTTGGACATGGCTTTATAAGTCAGGCACAGATCGCCTCTGAGCAGGCGGTATGCCACTGAGTAGAGCTGGAGTTTCTTTAACCAGGCAGCATATGGCATCTGTTTGAGCCCTTTGATCCTCTTGGTGAGGTACTTTTAGGGTCTTTCCAGTTGTTGCAGGTGTCTGGTAAGGTACATCCCAAAAGGGGCATTGTACTCAATTATGGGCCTGATGAGGGATGAGTAAAGAGGCACGATGACCTCCCCTGATCTAGATGTGAATCCCTTCATGATTAGGTGGGCTATATAAAATGTTTTTCTAACCACTTTGGCCACGTGGTTGTCAAATGAGAGATTGCTATCAACTTGGGTCCCGAGGTCCCTAATTACTTCTTCTGTACTTAATGGATTACCACCTATGTGGTAATTTGTGGGCACTTTGTTTTTGCCAAAGGGGATGACTATACACTTTTTGGCGTTTAGCTTGAGGCCATGGCTCTGGCACCAGTTGTCTGTTTCTATGAGGCCCTTTTGGAGGATGCCTGTGTCAGCTGGAGAGTCGATTACGGTGCCCAGTTTGCAGTCATCTGCGAACTTGGTCAGCCACAGTCCTTCTGTGTTGGCCTGTACCTCCGAGAAATATATACCGAACAAGAGAGGTCCCAGGACTGAGCCTTGTGGGATGCCACTTGTAACTGGTTTGGAGTCTGACATGGCTCCAGCAATTCTAACCATGTGTGTTCTGTCCTTGAGCCAGTTTGCAACCCATCTAGTGACATAGGGGTTTATATTTAAGCTGGTGAGCTTATCTATAATGCCCGAGTGGGGTATTGTATCGAAGGCTTTTGCGAGGTCCAGGTAGGCTGTGTGGACCACCTTCCCCTCGTCAATGGCCTTGGTGACTGTTTCAAAGAAATCAACCAGGTTTAAGAGGCAGGACATGCCCTTAACAAAGCCGAACTGGGTAGGATCCAGTGTCTGTAGGTCCCCAATATCTTTATTTATGAGGTCCATGATGATTCTTTCCATAGTTTTGCAGACCAAGCTAGTCAGGCTTATGGGGCGATAGTTTCCAGGATGCGTTGAGGCACCACCTTTGTGGAGAGGGACCACTGTTGCTGTACGCCACTCTTTGGGTACATATCCTGTAGTAAGGCTGAGATTGAACAGTAGTTTTATGTTTTGGTTTAGCTCTTCTTGGAGTTCATGTAGGATGCAGCCCGGGACACCGTCTGGTCCCATTGATGCTGTGTTTTTTGCTTTGGAGAGGGTGACTCTTACCTGAGCATCTGAGATGTCAGGGGGGCAGCACTCTGCTGGGATAGATATTTGCCCTTTTGGTGGGGGGGGAGAAGTTTGCGCTGAACCTGTCAGCTAGGATGTTGGCAATGTCTGTGGGTTCGATGTATTTTTTGTCATTTTGGAGTAATTCTGAGCATATTTGGGAATTCCCACCCAGGTTGCTAACATAACTCAAGAAAGCCTTGTGATTATCCTTAGTGTCCTGTGCAATTTTTCTCTCAAAGCTGGCCTTAGATGATTTTATGAGTGCCCGTAGTTTTTTGCTAATACTGATCAGAGATGCCTTCCCTTTTTGGGATTTTGCTCCATCATGTAGTAGCTTCCTCCTTCTATTGTATAGTTTGTTTATGGCTGGGGTCCACCAGACAGGACGTCTGCCTTTGGAGGATTGGATCTTGGTTTTATTTGGGATTGCATGATCCATGTATTCCTGAAGGTATTTATAGAATGCGTTTATAAAGGATTCTGCGGTCCGGGCCGTATTTTCCACAGGCTCGGGGGCTTTGAAGGATTCCACCTCAGGTTTGAGGAGTGTGAAATTTGCTTTAGAGAAGTTTTTCACTGTGGTTTTCTGGGCAGGGGGTGGGGTCAGGATGTGAATATCCAATGAGATTAGTTTATGGTCTGATCTTACCAGTGAGGGATACACTTCTGGTCTGGAGCATAGAGTCCCCATGTTGGTGATGATCAGGTCCAGTATGTTTTCCCCTCTTGTGGGAGTGGTAACAAGTTGTTCCATAGCATTTGAGTTTATAAATTCTAGGAACCTTTGGGCTAGGGTGTTGGAGCTAGAGTAATGCTCCCAGTCTATGTTTGGGTAGTTGAAGTCGCCCAGTATAATGGTGTTTGGAGAGACCTTCATATTTTCCAGTGTTCTCATGAAGGCCAAGTGGGGTTCCTGGGTTTGGGAGGGTGGTCTGTAGCAGGCTATAAACTGGAAGGCAGTTTTACCCACTGTTAGTTGCACATGGATAGTCTCTGATGCTTCATGCTGTGCCACTAACCTGGAGGTGTGGGTATCTTTGATGAATATTGATACTCCCCCTCCTTTTGTGGTTCAGTCCAAGTTTTGGGGCCGAAAAGCATGGTATGAGGTATAACTTGGTAGTGCTGGGGTGCTCTCGGGAGCCTTGAACCAGGTTTCTGTTACTGCACAGATATCGATGTTCTCCATGCTAAGGAGAGTTTCGAGTGCATGCATCTTGAGGTTTAGACTTCTGGTGTTGAGTAGCATTACTCTTAGTTTCTTATCCCTTGTGATACCTATGGAGGTGGGTTTTTCTTTTGAGACTTGCCTAAAAAAGGCACTATGGGGGAAGCAAGAGCCTTTGCCAATATCAGAAAGCCAAGGGGTGACAGGTGCAAGCCGTCTATAGCGAAGCATCATGGCTTGTCGAGCATGTCATCCCAGGCTGACAGGCATTGGATCCCCTTTGAATGACACCAATACTTAAGCCAATTGTTGAAATTGATCATCTTGTTTTCATATTGTGGTATCATTCTTGGTGAGGGTAAGATGCTACTCAAGGTCAGGGTCATACCAGCCTGGGCTACATGCTCAGTGAGCTCTTCTATGTCTCTTTTCATGTAGTCCAGGGAGGTACATCTCAGGTCATTCACACCAGCATGGACAATGACCGAGTCATATTTGTACTTGCCTTGGAGTGACCTGAGTGCTTGTGTTATGTGCCGGATCCTAGCGCCTGACAGGCAGCTCACCGTGACCTTCTCCTTGTTCAGCCTGGTGAGCGGGACGTCAGTGTGCCTGATGATAGAGTCACCTATTACAAGTGTATCAGGTGTGTTGTTTAGCCTTAAGGGCTGTGACTGTTCGGCACACTGGCTTTGTGAGCTATGTGTTGCACATGTTTTGTTTTGGGGTAGCGGTTGCTTGGGTGTCTGCTTTGGAGGTCTCTGCTGCTTAGACAGATTTTTATTTAGAGCCTCCGAGTATGTTTTTGTGTGTTTATGTGTTTGGTTTGCTGTCGTGGTAGGTCTGTGTGAGACTGGAATTGTAGTGAGTGTGGTTTCCTTCTCCTCCTGACTGGTTACGCCAGTACTGAGTTGAGAGAGCTTAGCCTCCGGTTTGGCTATATGGTTGCATCTCAAACATGTGTTGGAATTTGTTGGGAGGAGGAGAGGCTTGTCTGTGTACATGAGGCAGTTGTAACATTGCCTCAAGATTCCCAGATTCACCAGCTGGACCGGAGAGGAGATTGACAACTGACCTTTGGACATGCTAGAATAGTATTGGGAATTCCTTTATAATTGAAAAAAAGGGCGAATGGGGACATTTAGTGACAATAACTTCAGGGCTGGTTTAATGGAGATATGGTCATTCATCCCCAAGTGGGAACAAGAATCTAGTCTTATCTGCCATATCATTTCACGAAATTCCAGGAATTTCTCCCAATCACCACCCCTGTCTTTTTGTTTTACCTCTTCCATTACCCAGAATTTAATATTCGTATTCGTACATCTTAGTGTGTGCCTGTAAAGGGCATTGTTTTCATTCTTTTTATTAATGTCCCTTACATGTTCATATATACGAATTCTTAAGTTCCTTTCGGTTTTCTCCACATAGTATGCCCAACATGTCTTACAATATGCCAGATAAACTACTCTTTTTGTATAGCAACTGGAATATGTATAACTCTTCAATTTGAACTTAATATTAGGGATAGTAAGTTCCTTTTCACCTGCTATGAATGGGCATTGTGCACATCTTCCACATTTGTGTGTACCTACCTTTGCGTGTGCCCCCTCATTATTTTCACCTCTCTTTTTCTTCAAAATATTTTTGAGATTCATATTTCTCCTAAAACTGTATTTTAAAGGTTGCTGAAAAATTTTGTACTCTAGTGGGCATTCTACTAAACATATTCCAAATTCCATTGATACACCTCTGCATCCATCCTATATCAGAATAATAGGTTAAAACCAAACGTGGTAATTCTAGCCCTGGTGTCAACCTATCATTTACCATATGATCAGTTCTACAAATATTTCCATCCTTATTTGTCTTTTTTGACATGCTATCCATATTTTGTATAATATTAATCGTCCCTCCATTCAACAATAGTGGTCCGTACTCTGTATCTCATTTTTTTATTATTTCTTTTTTGATATTCCAAATCATCTTATCAGGACATCCTCTTTCCCTAAACATCTCATGAACAAAGTCAACTTCTCTTATAAAATCAGTTTAGTCCAATGTCATTCTTGACACCCTAATCATCTGACCCTTTACAACGTTCCTTTTGAGGTAATAGGGATGATCACTCTGGTAATGTAGGTAGGAATTAGAATAACATTCCTTCCTAAAAATGTTAGATCTATATGTTTTTCTACTATAATCTTTATTTACTAATTCCTACCTACATTACCAGAGTGATCACCCCTATTACCTCAAAAGGAACGTTGTAAAGGGTGTTGTAGAAATGTTTTGTTGAAATATGCTACAGCCTGGTCAAGTGGGAGGGTTTTTAGGGGGGTCCATTCACAGTTACAGAGTAAAGTGTTGAGGACCTCAGGAGAGAATTTTTTTGTGTTTCTAGTGGATATATAGTTAGTGATTTTGCATATGCTTGTTCTACTACATATAAAGTATATTATGTTGTGGTCACTTAAGGTGTCTGGGAGACTGCCTGTGTGAGGGTACAATGTGGGGTTGTTACTTACTATTCAATGATATGGCAGATAAGACTAGATTCTTGTTCCCACTTGGGGATGAATGACCATATCTCCATTAAACCAGCCCTGAAGTTATTATCACTAAATCCCAAGAGAGTGTTATAAATAAATTAAATATTAATTACAAGATGGGGTGACCAATGTACTTATGTCCAAACATGCTTATTTAGCTGTATGCTGTTTATATCTCCCCCTCTATATATTTTTTATATACTGTTTTTATATACTGTTTTTTATATACTTATGCTATACCACACTGAGATGTGTTATTTTATATTAATTTGATTTATTAATTTATTAAGCGCCATGGGAGCCAATAGAATAATGTGGAAGTTTATTTAAATAAGGAGGTTCTTAACAACAGTTGATTCTGATGAAGTCTCAGTGAGTAAGATGAAAGCGTACTAAATCTGTATGTCAGGTCTTTTTTTCTATATTAAATGGATTTAGTATATGCTCAGTGTCGCTTATTTTTTGGATTATAACAAGCAGAGGACAGCCTTCATTGGTACCATACAACGGATCTGTCTGTATTTTTTACATTTGTGGTTGGTTGGTAAACAGTTGTTGTTACTCTTTTGCTAGTTGTCGGGTAGTTTATTTAGGGTTGCTACATTTTTTAAGTTTGCATTAATTTCATGTCAGCAAGGTGCTTTTATACAGTTTTATTTGAATAGTAAGTAAATAACAAATCACAAAAGACCAATAGTTGCAGAGGTCTGGTGTCAGTATTTAAGGACAAATCTGAAGTTGAAATAATTTATAGTTCCAGTTAATCTGAATGCATCAGAATAGACTCAACAATATATTCTGGAATATTCCACACTTGAGCCATCCCAGTAGTAATTCATATTCAGGAGTACTAGTGAGCAGGGACGTCGGGAGGCATACGCACTGTACTGATTTCAGTACAACTTATGTAGAAGGGGGGTAGTGTTTTGAATTTTCTTTTATTTCGCACTTTACTGCACGATGACGTCAGCGCGCTTTAGGCAGCCAGTCAGAATGGAGCTCCAAATGCTTTCCGAGCAGGAGGATTCGTTATGTTGGTCCCGAGCTGGTCTCACTTCATGGATTCATTATGTTGGTCCGAGCGTCTCACTTCATAGAGGGTTGGTGAGTACTATGAAGTGTGTGTGTGTGTGTTGGTCCGAGCGTCTCACTTCATGGAGGGTGTGTGTGTCTTGTGTGAACTTACTAAGAATCAAAACTAATGCGCATCCCCAAGGCATAGTTCGTTATGAACAGACTCAGATTTACTGCTCTTGTGAAAATCCAGCCTCACTCATTACACCTGCAAGCACTCTAACTGTCCAGAATTTTACAGAATGTCCAATTTTTTGCCTCACATTTTCGATCTGTTAGTCGTAAACGCGAGGTTTTCTGGCAAATCAGCAGGGACTGGATTCAACTAAATAATGATACATCTGAGTTTCGGACTTCATAACCTACAGAAAATATACGTTAATGCAAAATCTATTCTGTCGACTTTGAAAGCTTATAAGAGTCGTATTTAAAATCTGTTTCCGATTTTCATATGTCTCCTATTTTGCCCCCCCATTAGGTTTTAGTTTTACTTTGTCCTGGACTGTTGCATTAGGAGATATGAGAGGTATTTTTTTATTAACTTGTATATGTTGGACAAGCAAAAGAAAATACACCAGTTAAATCGTCCTCGGCACATTCTATAAAGTTGCAATGCAATTGCAACTACTGACGTTTTTTTAAAGACAGCATAAATACATTTCGGTAGCAGGTAGTGCCTAGCACTGGTAAAAAAGATCTAGTCACGCGTGTTTCCGCTGCTGTATCATTTGATAGCAGCTCTGGTGAATCAGAATTCTGATTCAGAAACAAGCCCTGCAAACTGCGCTCCTCCTGGCTGCTGCTAACATCTGTAAACTGGTTAAAACGGCAGAACTTTGCAGTTTCTTATACGCTGGGGTACTACTAACGTCCAAAATAATGTTTAATTAAGTTATTTGGTTTATTTTTCACAAGGAATCCTGACTGTCATATAATGAAATGTTTCCCGGCTTTTGAGATTTACAAAATAAAGTCTGACAGAGCTGTCTTTAAATTTACTCTACTTGCTGAGAAATCGGTTGACATACGCTACACAACTTCACTGACTTTTCCAGCAGCCACAGCAAACCTGCTGACATTGTACCCAAACTCGAAGCTTACGTGGAGTGGTGATAGCCTCTGCTGCACAGCTTTCTGAAACTTTAGTTTTTCCTAATAGTTGACTACAGTCAGCAGTGGATACTCTAAAACTACAAGTCCCAGGTGGAGTTGCTCAGACAGGGTATGCTGAGTAGGGAGTTCACTGCAGCTGGCACTGCAAGTTGGACACTAATAACATTATTTCGTTTCTCATTATTTTCTGTCATCTGTGGGACAGTAACGGTGACAGCCTGAAAATGCAGTCAGAATCCAGAATAGTTGCAGATTTTGAGGTTGGGGAAGAATTCCACGAAGAACCGAAAACATACTATGAGCTGAAGTGTCAACCTTTAAAAAACATGTTAGTGTGTATCGTAATGACATTAGAATAGGTTTTGTAAAACTGTGCGTGTTGGCTCTGAAGTGCGACTAACTTAATATTTCATTCCATTTGCCCATCTAATGCGGTATAAAGTTTTAAAGCATATTTCATTTATTGTGCACTCTCTGTGGGTTATTTGAAAGCCAGTCTTCTTGTATATGTATTAAATCAAGTGTGAAATGTTCAGCTGATATTGCAACTAGGCACTTTATGAGTTAGCTTCCAAACTTTGTTAGTTTGTGCTTGTTTCAAACGGTGAGACGTGTTTGTTCTTATTAGAATAAAAAGTGATGTCTCATAAAATAAATAACGGTAATTCAAATCCTGGTGTATAATATGGACTGGTGGCTGCAACCTACTTACCTGTCGGTGTCAATATTTGTTATGTCACATACTAAAATGCCCCTGGCAGGTGGGATGTACTGGTGTGATTACTCATGGTGGTGTGGTAGGGAATACCTCAGGCTTGAACCCTGTACCTTGTATGCAGGTGTTAGAGACCTGAATTCCCTACCCACCACCATTTGTAAAAAAAATTGCAGATTTTTGCCTCATATTTGATCTGATCAATATCTGTATGTATCTGTGGTTTTTCAATATTGCAATGCTCGAAATTTGATGGTGCAGTGGTAGCAACGTAGCATTGATGCCTCACAGCTGTAGATTCTTGGGTTTGGTTCTTGGCTGGGGTGACTTCTTTGTGTGTGGGGGGGGGTCTGTATCTTCTCCCTGTGTTTGTGTGGGTTTGCTTTTGTGTCCTCCCATGTTACAAAGACATGTCTGCATTATTTTTTCCTGGGCCTCTGCTGAGAATTGTGTTTTTCTTTGTTCCAAGTCAGACTGTCCTGGTTAACAAATTGACAGGCATTTAAATTTCAGACTTCAGGTTTCTGAATGCTTACTTCCTTACATATTTGATGGTGCAGTGGCAGTATTGTTGCCTCACAGATGTAGGTTTTCTGGTTTGATTCTTGGCTGGGGTGCCTTCTGTGTGGAGTCTGCATCTTATCCCTGTATTTGTGACATAGTAAAACAACTTCTTATTCTAGCAATAAATATATACTAACACAACCTTTTTTATAGCAATTTTTTAAGTTTATGACTATTTGAAATTTGTCCTTATTTTTGGGACTGTAATACCCTCTTATTGGCTTTGTCCAGGTTTTTTGTGCTAAGGTTGACAGCTATGGCAAGAACTGAATTCACTGAATATGTTTGAGGGCTGTATTCCCTCATTACTGGGTTTGTCCAGGTGTTTTGTGCTAAGAGGTTGACAGCTATGGTGAGAACTGAATTCATTAAATAATAGCCATTTAAGTTTCAGTCTTCCTCTCTTTCACAAAGCAGGTGATTTGGCATAGTGGTATGTTGTTCTGACTTTTGCACAGTGACCTTGGCAGTATAATGTATGATGGTAATGCAGCATTTTATTCTAGCAGCTTTCCAAGATTATACAAGCAATGTTTAATGTGTTCCTGTTTTTTGCCCTTTTGACCCACCCCAATAAATTTGGATTTTTCCAGACTTCTTGTGCTGCGAAGTTGAGATGTAGTTGAGTATTACGTAGATTTTACAAGGAACTGAGAGCTGCAGGGGAAGAGAAGTTTAGTGCTGATTATGCTAAGTCAACTCACATTGCTAGTAGCACAAAATGTTGTCTACTTGCTTTTAATGCAGAAGGTTGTTGGTTCTACTCCCATAAGGGGTGAATGCTGCTGTACTGAAAGTTAAGACACTAACTATGAGCCTGTTATTAGTTTGCCATCCATTTCCTATTGCAATATTACTAGCTTATTATTAATGTAATTTAGGCAATTTATTCCTCAGGGGCATCAGACTATTTTTCGGTGAAGTCATGAAATATAAAGGTGATTGCTAGCAGCAACCTCTTCATTAGTTAGATTTATTTAACGTGGAATTATTTAGATGACTTTTTTTACTACTTCAGAGATTGTGCATATTATTTACTGATAATGGTGGACTGTAGAAGTTTGACTAGACTTTTATGATGGAAATGTTCTGAATTGGGCAGTTTTGTTTCATTGTTTACTGGAAAAATGTTCAAAGCAATAGGAAGGTGTATCAAAGAGCACATGTATGTTTCATATGCAAGGGGCCTATGATTTAAAAGCAGCCCAGAATTAATTTTTATCTGCCACAGGTAAAATGTATTTTTCTTTGAATGTGGGTTTTAATGTTTCAATGAATGTGAGTTTCAAGGGCAGAGAAGTTTTAATGCCAAGTTTGTTTAGCAGATTTATTGGTGTTTGTGCTGTAAAATGCAAAATAAAACTTTCAAATGAAGTTCAAATCATCATAGAAGTAAATCCAGTATGCACATTAGTGTTTATGGTGAATGGAGTGAAATAGCAAAGTAATGGATCATTGGAATGGCTGCAGGGGGAGGCTCAATTCGACCATGGTTTTGTGAGTGGGAAGGGTGGCAAACCTAGACAGCCCCAGCTGAACTATACCTCCCAACTGTCCAGATTTTCAAAGAATGAATAGATTTTTTGCTTCTTATTTTTGGTTTGTTCCTCAATTTGTGGTTTTCTGGCAAATGATTTAGGAATTAAGTCACTAAATGACACACTAGTTTCAGACTTTATAACCTTCAGAAAAATGCATGCTAAAATAAGACCTGTTCTATCAACTGTCCCAGTTTATACAAGAGCAATTTTTAGTACTGTTTATATGTTCCCTCAATATATTTGGCCTTGTCCAGATTTATTGCATTAACAGGTTGAGAGGTACATGCAAATTGCTTTATAGAATTAGGCATAGCCAAACCTCAACTGTCATTGATTTTGGGTCAAAATGTTGCTCTTCCCCTAATGATCCCTCCACAAAATATCAATTTTGGAAGAAAACATAGAGGGTTTACTTTACTTTTATAAATAACTGTAATGATCAGAGTTATACATTACTTTTATTTCAGAAATGCATGTAGATTCTCTAATTTTGTCAGCTGCTCTGTTAACTGTGCTCATATTAAAATGGTGTCCCTCCTTTGACAGGTTCCCAGCTGTATTGTCTGGCAATTATATATTTTTGCATCACATTTTTGGTCCATTTTTCATAAAATTGCAGTTTTCATTAGTGGCAAATTGTTAAAGACTGAAGTTAGAAAATAATGCAGACATTTCAATTTCAGATTTCATACCTTTCAGAAAATCCGTACTGATGCAAGACCTACTACTATTCTATTATCTTTCTAAGTTTATAAGAGCAATATTTAAAAAATGTCCTTATTTTTGGGCCTTTGCCTCAGTTTTATTTATGAATTTGTTGCTTTGAGAGGTTTTGTGTGTGTGTGTGTGTGTGTGTGTGTGTGTGTGTGTGTGGTAGGTAGCATACTTCTCAACTGTCCAAATTTTGCAGAATGTCCAGATTTTTGCCCCATATTGTTTGTCTGTTCCTCATAAATTTTGTGATTTTCTAGAAAATCATTGAAGGCTGAAATTGCTAAATAATGACAGACATTTGAGCTTCAGACTTCATGTCCTTTAGAAAAATTCATACTAGCACAAATCCTGTTATTCTAGCAACTTTCTAAGTTCACGAGAACATTATTTAATATCTGTCCCTGTTTATTTTAGGCTTTGTCCATATTTCTTGCACTAAGAGGTAGGTAGGGGTGTGTGTGTGAATGAAACATCCTAGTTAGTGGTAGCAGGTGGTTAGTAATTTTCTCAAGCTCAAAACCTGTACCTTTGTTACAGAAAACAAAAGCGTAAAGTCTCTACCCCAACTACCATGCTGCATTTTTCAAAGAACTGACATTTCAGGTTAATTTTCAATTCAAGGAACCGAGTTTGAATGAATTTATATTACTGAAGAGGCATTACAGCGAATGCCTCTTCATCAACACTAAAAGAGCGAACCGTGAATTACGTGAATGGCCGTAGCTTGGCTGGGGAGGGGGGTAGCAGTTTGAGAGCTGTCAGTACAAATTTGAAAATCCTAGCTACACCCCTGCTAGTGAGCAACCTTTCAAGCAAGAATTATAATGAAAGCACCGTCTACCTTTCCGATACCCATTTCAAAAATACATTTAAAAAACTGCAAACTACCTTATTTTTCTCTTGAAGATAATGCTGCCCTACTACTAATGCCACAAGCATGTCCACATTTGGTAACAGAGAGAGTCCCTGGTTAAGCAAATTGAAAAAATCCAGAAATGGAAGGATGCTGAAAGTGTGGCTGTCACAGTACTATCATTATATTTCTTATAGCAACAAATAACAGCTGTAATAAATTAACTCTCTTAGTCTCAGTAGAACAGTGTGACTACTTTTATTACAGACTGCATGTGCAGAAAGCCTATACTTGAAAAATCTCCAGCTGTTTGAAGTTCTCATTTACTCTAAGGACGAAAACAACACAGCAGCCTTTTTCTCATGAATTCTTTACCAGCTACATCACAAATTATGAAGCCGTACATGTGTCCTGATATTGACTAATTTAGTAGTTGCTTCCCATGTCTAGGACATTTTCTTCATGGCTCTCAATGACCCATCTTATCCTGATAGATAGAGGCCAACCACCCCCTCAGATTGAATGTTAGAGAAATTGTGATACTTCTTCTCAAGCCACAGAACATGTGAAGATGAGACTACTTTGGAAGCATATAATGTAGTGGGGGAGATGCAGGTATCCATCTCCTCTCCGAGGCTCATGTGTCCTTGTTAGTGACACATACTACCCACATCTAGGCAAGTAAAATAAACCTCAATTCCCAATATAATAAAACAATGCCTCACTGCTTCCAACAGAGATGTACAAGTTTTAAATAACAGACAGTCTCAGCATCTCACAAGTTTAGGGTTGCTACCTTCTTAGATCCTTAAAGGATAAAATTTCTTGCTGAAAATGTGAGATTTTAAGAGAGAAACCACACTCACAACCAAGCAAAAGTACTCCATTTTAGAATTTCTGCTGTTTCTTTTGGAACTAGTTTTGTTTAGGTGCACCATAATAGTGCAACATTTAGAAGAACATTGGAAAATGTTTTTTGTATTAAACTACCACAAAATTTGCCATTTTCATATTTCCCTGTGCAGGACAGAGGTGTCCAGATTATCACTACCTTGTGAATAGGGGTCTATGTTTAACCATCGAGTAACATTTCCATTGAACGGCTAAACATTGAACACTAACCATCAAACGTTCATTCAGAGAACATTCATGTCAGTGAAGGGAAAGTAACTAGTTGGCCAACACTTACCCATCTGCCATTTTCCCCACTGTAGTGAGGTCTCTGACTTGGTATATGTAGCTAGGGAGGTGTGGGGGGATGAAGCCCCTCAACTGAGTAGGTTTGAAATGCTGCGTTATGCGAGATGGGGAAATGTTGGCTAACTGCTTTCCCTGGTGAAAACATGAATGTTTGCTGAATAAACATTCAATGATTAGGGTTTGATTTTTGTCCTACACAAGATATAAATTACGCTATTTGAAGACAGTTTTCAAGGCAAAGTGACTATTTCTAAACCAATATATATGTATACTGAACTATCTGAGTTGAGACTTAAGAACATTTCATTGCCTGTAGCAGAAATTGAACATTCAGTGAAACTAATAAGAAATCACATCCAGAGTTACTGTGCCAACAATGCAACCACCAAAATCATTTTAACACACAAACTTAATATAGGGGCAATCGCACATTGCTTCCAATCTTTTGCTCAGAATATGGCTTCTCTAGAGTAGGTAAACAAGTTTCAAGATGAGTCAGTTTATAGACCAATCTACAACTTGATATGAAACTGAGAAGTATATCACCTAGACTAGAGAGGATGAATTTTCAAGTATATCACCTAGACTAGAGAGGATGAATTTTCTCTGATGTTACATCATTGCAATTGGAGACAGTTGTTTATTCAGCATACTGTTTGAAAATTGTATTCTTTTCACTTTTAATTTCATGTACTGGCAAGAATATCTCCATTATGAAAAAGACTATGCTGTTCAATTTGCTTCATTTGCAATTGTTGTACACAGTGCCTGACATGAGTTGTACATATTTCTAGATAAAGGTTACTTAGGGCATCCTGAATTAAGAACTAATAATGAACAACCTTAAAAATTATAGTAACATTTCATACCATATTTTAAACTCTGTTGTATATCAGATTCATGTTGGATATGTTTGTAGCAGCTTATTAAAAGCACTTTATATAAGATGTTTTAACATGATTAATTTTGTATGACTACATGTTAAATATTTATATGTTAAATTATGCATCTGATGAATCTAGGGTTGCCACCCTTTCGAATGGCCAAAGTGGGACATTTTTTGTAGAAATAAGAAATTTTGTAGGACAAAACCAACTCACAGCCAGTGCAAAGGACAGAACTTCACTTTTTTGCCAAACTAAAAGTTTATTTTTGTAGCATTTGAGAAGCTTATGTTATTTCAAATAATATTTATGTGTTTCAAATACAAAATAAATGTTTTATGCAACTATTAAAGAAAACATAAGAAATATATTTTATCTGAAAATCTCAGGACATTTGCCATTTTTTAATTTTTTTTGCAGGATACAACTACCCAAAGTGGGACTGTCCCTCACAAAGAGGGACAGGTGGTCACCCTAGAGGAATCATGTTCATTGCCTTTTGTATATATTTCTATTTGCCTTAGCAGGCAAGCCAAAAAAACATTTTTTTTTCATTCATCACCAAGAGTGATTTTACTATGTAATTTATTTGTCACTTCATGACGATCAAATCCAACATCTGTTACTGGTCCTTTCACTCCTGGGACAGCTGGAGAGGGTAGTGAAGGCTGTGCCATCATCATCAAGGATTTCAGCAGTTTTTGGAATGCTCCAAATACTCACCTTGTTGGCTGTAAAAGCTGGTGCAATGTTACTATGCTGGTTCTTTGTAAATGCTTGTTACCACCACACATCTGTGCCATGACCTAGTGTCTGTACTCCTTGGCAGGCTTCTGTCCCTAGTGCAAAAGATGCAATACGGGACCTTCCTCTAGAGGGAGATCTTACAGAAGAATTCTCCCAGCAGCCTCAGATGCTTTAGTTCATAGGTAGTACTAGTAGGCAATAAGTCTACAGATCATTATAAACCTAGCTAATAACCCATATTCAAAAGTTTTCGCCATCATCAAGGAATGCAACAGAAGATAGGCCAGGAGAGAATTTGAGGCTGGCTATTTTATCTTGAATATGGCAAGGGTGCTACTCTGCTTGACATATAGTGGAAGTTTGTTCCATGGATGGAGGATGCAATGGAATATGAATCTGTAATTCAGATGTATCTTGTTTATCTGTTAATGAAGGTCTAGTGCCTTTAACTGGGTATTTGAGGATCCATTCATTCTGTGAAGGAAGATGAGGTTGATTCTTTGATGTCTCGAAAGGCTAGACACAAATACCAATGGAGGAGTCTAAAAGAGACTGAGTACAGATGGGGGGGGGGGGCTAGTAGTCTGTCCTGATAGTTAAGATTTGTGATGCCACTGACCTTTTTCAGTTAGTTAAGAATCTCAATCTCCTTCCTCCCAGGATGGAACGCTGGCACTGGCTGTTTACTTCCAACTCTTCCCAGTCATCTCTTCTATTCCTTGAGTATCAGTAAAATACTAAGATCATCTGTGGTGTAGTCAGGGTCAAAACATCTACACCACATAACTAGTACTCAAGGAACTTTATAACACAGAATATAGTATTTTCAAATAACATTTTTGATAGTGTTGCAGCAGATTACTTGTGGGTGTGAGTGAGTGAGTCTGTGTGTATTTATTAGACATTACTATTTGTGTTTTCACTAAAAAATACACATACAAGCACACATTGCATTACAAAATGACTGACAGTCATCTGTTCTGCAAATAATGGGGATAAAGGACCCCTGTCTAGGGCTTCATAGGCCAGGAAACTGCAATACACTTATGCATGTCCTCAATACATTCAGGATCTTCACTTCAAAATGTAGCAGTGGAGGATAATTTGTAATTTAAAGCAGATAGCTGCCATTTTTATTTTCCCAAATATATTGGAATAGTGTGAAAAAAAAAGAATCCTAGTTTATGTCTTATTTTTTAACCTGTTGCAACATACAAGAGTTCATGCCTTTTTGTGAAGTCTAGACAGCATGTTGACAGGAGTGTTGTGGGAGTAAAAGGCAGTCTGTGCCATTCCTCATTGAGACCATTTTACCTCTATTATGCCATCATTCATATACAAGCTATAGAACAAAATACCAAGACATGTTGATAGAGTCCCTGAAGTCTGGACTTTACAGTGGGAGTGTATTTTTAGTCAGTGTGCTCTAGTTATGACACTGTATGGTGATATACAATGTAACTGTCTATGCCGAGGCCAATGCAGTGACAGTGCTATCTGCAGTACATGCAGTAATACAGCATAAAACTTTGATCATTTTTATTTATTTATTTATTTGACATTTGTTTACCGGGACGGTCTGACTGGACAAGAAGTCCATTTTCAGCTGAGGCCTCGGGAGAAAAGCTCCACATGAGAGTTAACAGATACAATTTTATATAAAGTGATACAAAACAGTATCTAACATTATTAGCATAGTAAAATGAGACAAGCCCACACATTCTAGTATATAAAGTAAAGCACAGAATATACAGGGAGAATCAAATTTATATTTTTGTGTTTAGGCAAATAATGCAATGGAAATGTGAAGTTATTTTACAATGGAAATAGTGGCAAATAATGCAATAGAAATTTGTAGGTTTTATACAATGGATACAGTGGTAAACAATACAATGGAAATTTGCAGTTATTATACTATGGAAACAGTGGATAGTGGATAAAAGAGGGAGGTGCAGTATAGGGGAGAGTTTAGAGTGGTTAGTGAAAGTGATGAGAGGGAGAATATGACAGAGAATAGAAAGGTGAGGTAAGATATGGGTGAGGACAGAGGAATAAGGAAACTGTTGAAGATGGGAATGAGATAAGTGTGGGACAGAGAGAGCATACAGAATTATGAGTTTAGGTTGCTGCAGAGATGAGAGGGGTAGAAGTGTGAGAATGAGAATGTAGGAGAGATGGCAGACTCAGACAGGGGATATACACGTACAACACCAGGAGGTGGTTAGGTGAGTCTTAAGGAGTTGTTTGAACTTGGAGGGGGTTGTGGTAGTTAAGATGTGTTGGGGGATGGTGTTCCATAGCCTGGAGATTTGATTAGAGTAGAGAGAATCCCCAAATCTGTTATTTGATTTTTGTGACTGTTAGTAGGAATTTGTTGGAAGATCTCAGGATTCTATTATTAGAGTGAGGCTGTACAATATTTTGGAGTGCTAGGCATTTATTTGGTTGGAATACCATGTCTAGATAATGAAGGGGTTAGAAGTAGAATGATGGTACCTTGCACCCCCCCCACACACACACACACACACACACACACACACACACACACACATGCATGTAGCTGTGCGCATATATGCTTACACTCAGTCTGACATGCAAACATGCACAGACACAGATACAGACTTACACAAAAACACCGGATATCTCATTCCTTGAGGAAAGTGAATAACTACATATCTTTGCAAAAGCTCTCTCTCAGTGGTGTCCACTTATCATGACTGAACTAAAAAAAAATGTTATGCGCACTAGGACTGTAATTTGGTAGCACAAAAGAAAGATTATTTAATTCCACTACAGGAGGTTGAAGGTATCACATAGTAAAAACTCTAGCCTGGTTACATTTTTCTTCTAGATTTTTACTGAATGGGTTGCCTGTGGGTCCTTTTTACCCTTTGGTTTGAATGTTACTTGGGATGTTTTGCAGGCACCTTAATCTGTATGGGCATCAGCTGTGTTTAAAGACCCTGTGTTTCTGAAGTTTAGTCAGACTATCCACTTACACTGTGCTGACGAGGTCAGTATAAAGGCTGAAACATGCGTGTCCATAGCTAGTGGGATTTGCCTTTATTGTCTGGAATATAAGCATAAAGACTTAAAAAGTCATTGGCATGCAGAAGCAGTATAGTTGAAACATTCAATGTCTTTAGGGGGTCATTTTTATGTATCCCATGGGCCTCCATTACAAGGGGTTTAAGGTATCACACAGTAAAAACTCTACCTTGACTAAGTTTTTTTGTAATTTTTTACTGAATGGTTTGTCTGTGTGTCCCTTTTACCTTTTGGTTTATATATACACACATATATATATATATATATATATATATATATATATATATATAAAGAGAGAGAGAGAGATTTATATATATATATATATATATATATATTTTTTTTTTTTTTTTTTTAATTTTTTTTTTCCCCATATGTGTGCTGGCAAGAATTTGTAGTGAATCTTCCAGCAGGACAATCCCCTGCAACAAATGCTTAAATAGCTAGAAAAGGGAACAGTCTCCTTTGGGGTCTCATGTTGGGTGAGTACTTTTGCAGGCGTGGAAAGACCATTATAAGGTTTATGGCAGTGATAGGTTCAGAGGAAGATGAGTGTTCAGAACAGAGAACTGCAGCACTGTCTGCAGCCAAGAAATAAGTAGAATAAGATACACAGGTGCACGAGAAGAATGTTTGATGGGTTTCACCTGGGAAAATAATGGCAATGTGCTTCTGCATTTGTATGATTGACAGCTGTCTGTAATATTAAATAACTTGTCTCAAAAAGAGCTAAGATTATCTAGGCTTAGTGAGAAAACAACCACCAAGACCAAGTCTTAGGGCAGCAGGATGCCCTTAGGTTGTTATTAGACTTACAGTCCAGGGGACCACTGAGGCACATAGTCCAAATTTCTAGTTACTTCAAGTACTGTATGGTTCAATGACTTTCTAAAGGTTACAAAGTAAGAAACTAAGGGCTAAGGGAATCAATCCATGTATCACAGGAACTACAGCTCACCACCATATCCTTCTGTGCCAAATACCAGTCAACTGCCATCCCTGAACATACAGGTGTGAACGTGAATTTGCTGCCAGTACAGTGAGAAAAGAAACACAAAATATGAGACAGGCTGTAATGTACTTGAATGTCAAAGATGAAACAGGGACGTCTTGTGGAAGTCAAAACTAAGAAGGATATAAGGAAGCTACACAGGAATGGTAAGTAAAGGAAGGGGTTTAAGGTACATTTCATTCTGTAAGATGGTGAGTTGGAATATTGTGGCAGGGTGTGAGGGTGGCAAACCTATTAGGTTGATTTACAGAAAAGCTGAGTGGCATCAGGGAAGGCTTATGATGAAAATCCTAAGTGTTAACCTTGCTAACTGGCCAAAGCTTTCATACATTTCAGTTTTCTGCCTGCCTGTAAGTGCTGCACCTACATGTTGGAAGTTCCTTGATCAAATGCCATTTGCAAGCATTGACAGCTTCATAACATTTTGTAAACTATAGCTTCTAGCTATGATGCTTTTGTATGATGTAAGTAGCCCTGGTATGCAGACATGAATAGGGTGCACACATATATGTATGAAGAGTATGTGCAGATGATAAGCAGATATCATGAACTCCTGATTTCCACTTATAACCCATAGTTAAGGATTATACTCCAAATGGTGCATAAGTCAGCATTAAGCATTTTACATTCAAAACAAGTAATGCTGGTCAAATAAAACTCTCACCAACTTTTCTTTGCCTTTTTTTTGTTGTTGTTGAGATCACAGTTATTACAGCTGCTCATACAAGTGTACTTCACCTTGGAATGAAAGAAAACATGGGGAGCTTTTCTCCCCGGGTCTCCGCTGAAAATGGACCTACGTCCAGTCGGACACTCCCGGTCAACAATGTAAATAAATAAATAAATAAATAAATAACTAAATAAAAACATCTAGATAGCATATTCATTCACATTTTTTCTGTGTGCTTTTCAGTTTTCCTTTCTCTTCTTTGTTTTTACCTTTTTGGTATTAACTACTAAACAATCAAGGTTATCACTACTTTAATTAGCATGCTCACACTAGCTGCAATTAACATGAGGGGTTTAACTTCACCACGGAAAAGCTGATTGTTAAAAAATGGATAAGGCAATACAACATTGAAATACTTTATTGCAAAGAATGCAAACTTGCTATAACACATGCCAGGCTACTGAAATTACTTTGAGATGGACCAGTTGTTAGTAGCTTCAAGAAAAAAAGGCGGGGTAGTTTTGGAAATCAAAATTTTTCTTCTGTTGACCCTAATCAAGAGTGCCAGTGATATGAAAGGTAGATGGGTTATGGGAAGATACGATACACCTGAAGACCAGGTAGTATTAGGAGGAATTTGTGGGCCTAACTATGACTTCCCATGGTTTTTCACAGATATGTTTGCTTCATTAGAACAGTTAAGTAGTATGGGAAATAAAGTGCTCCAAACAGGAGATTTTAATTTAGTGATGGACTCAGAGACAGAACTAATCCCATGGGAGAACATCACATTAAGGCATAGTTTGTAGTACCATGGGAAACTTAAGTAGGTTAGAGTTTATCAACTCTTGTTGGTTTCAGCATCCATCAGATACTGAATACATATATATTTCCCCCAAGCGAGCCTCAACCAGCAGAACACACTACCCTCCACCATCAGCTCATTTACCCAAACAGATACTTGCCCAGCCCCTGGCACAGATCACGAGGTCAATATAGGTCAGTTGTAACATTCCAAACTGTCTCAAACATGAAATGGACCTCCTAATCCTGAAGGATAGGGCAACTCTATCCTCAATTCAGAATGCGATGGCCAGGCATATACTTAAATATCCCAGCAAGAGTGTGCCCATCAAGGTCTGGAGGGAATCATTCAAGTTAAAACTGATAGCAATACACAAATGGGTTAAAGCTCTTTATATTTATATAACATGACTGGATGGTAAAATCCTAGGGTTTATATGTTTAAGCAAACAAGCATAGATGATGTACAAGGTATCGAAATTTAAAAATCTGGCAGACCTGTTTACATGAAATATGGTTGTAGTGTAGTGGTTATTACATATTATTACATATGTCTTATATAAACAAATTCATAATAGAGAAACCTTGGCCAAAAAGAACAGGGAACAGTTATATCTGGAAAGGACTGTCATACATGCTTGAGCATAAGGGAATTAGCTAGGTAAACTCTTGGCATACAGAATTAAGCTTTACAGGAGACTGATCATAATCCCTGGGATCAGAGACACACAGGAAGGGACCGTTATTATGTCGGCAGAGTATATCAGCAAAGCTTTTCAAGACTTTTACAAAGGGTTGCATACACAACCTGATACTTCAGCCCTGCCTGTAAATGCAGTGGCAGAATATTTGAATAAGCTCAGTCTCCCTAAACTCTCTGCAGATCATATTACTCTAATTGCCTCCCCTTTATCGGAGGGTAAAGTGATGAAAGACCCACAAGTGTCTCACAAAAAAATCAAGTCACCAGATTTGGATGGGTTCAATATAGAGATATATCAACCCTTGGCCTCACAGATAGTTACACCACTATCAGTCCTTTTTAGAATATTCCAGAATGGGGGCAACATTAACCCATCTTCTCATGCATCTATAATTACAGTCCTCCCTAAACCTGATAAAGATAGCACAATGGTCACTAACTACAGACCTATCTCCTTAATAAATACTGGTATTAAGTTAGATGCAAAAATCTTGGTGGACAGACTTACTAAGACCGAGACCTGTCTCAAACATGGTTTATAAATGATAGAAATAGTGCAGATCATATGCAGACCCTACAGTTGTATTTCCAAGGCTTAACAATGGACCTAGTCCCAGTAATAGCCATTTTCATAGACTTTGATAAAGCATTCACTTCTGTTAGGTAGGATTAACTTTGGAAGGTGATGCTGCATATGGACTTTCCTACTTGCTTCATTCAGGTGATTCAAACCTTGTACAAAAAACTCACAGCAAGGGTCCCAATGAGCAATAACCATCAGAAGAGGTACTCAACAAAGCTGTCCTCTATCCCCTTCCCTGTTTCTGTTAGTTATACAACCTTTAAACAGATGGATATTCTGGGAAGATGTGGTGCACAGCTGGACAATGTGTAATGTAGAAGCTAAAGCCTTTCTGTTTGTGTATGATTGTGTGGTTTTAGCTAGAGGCCCCCACAGGGACATAACCTAGGTGAATATCATGTTAAAGTGGTACTATAAGTTATCAGGTTTTAAAGCGAACCCAAATAAGATGACAGTGTTCTCTTTTAATGCAGTAGCAGACCAGTGGCATTAAGTACATCCAAACACATGTTTTGAGCTGGGAAAGGCATTCCTGAAATATCTAGGAAGATACTTATATGGTCAGTTAGACTATATGCTTAGCCATAACATGCAGATGCTGTGGAATAAAGTATTGGTGCATATATGGGGAAAACCTGAATTTTCTTTGCCGGGCCGCATTGCAGCCATAAAGATGTTTTTAGCTCCATCTCTATTCTACATACTGCACCACTTACCCACACTCCATGCACAACCCTGGCCATGGAAGATTACACAGCTGTCTCAGCGATTTATATGGTGGGGGAGGAAACACAATGGAACAGCTGGTGTATCTAGCTCCCCTGCAGATTCTGGTCTGGGAATTCAAGAAAGGTAGTTATGCTAGGGCTTTTTTTACTTTCTCATCTCTTTAATATTAGTCATAGAGAACCCTATTTGGGCAGTAATAGAGGGCAATATCTTTGGCTCATACTCCACCTGAGAGCTAAGTTGGCTTCTGCAGTGGCTATCCACTCAGTTTAAGAGATGGCAGTCACCACAGTTAACTGCATATCCCATGGGAGAAGGTTTGGGGATCCTCTGCCACTTTGGAGATCTTCAAATCTAAGAGGTGAAGACATGTCGATTTGGGATCAGGAATGGGAGTAGGCAGGGACTAAATGGCTCTTAGATCTTACTACAACTGTACAGGGGAAACAATGTATAGCTAGTTTTGAAGGGCTTAAAAGGTGATGGACTCTCCAAAGAACTTCACTCTGGAAATACTTAAGAATTAGGTACACGATACATAGGTCATTATTTGCCAAATGTACACCAAAGGCTCTTTTTCCTCTCCCTAAATCAGTGAGATTTCTGTTTTTTTAATTTCTCCAAGTCTTTTGGGTTTCTAATACCATTACAGGAATGGACCACATTCCTAAGTCAAAGTACAATTAAAGTTCATGAAATTAGTATTGTTTCAATCTTTGATGTCTGCTAGTAGTGCTCTTCCCAGCACCCCCAATATGCCCAATAATGACTCCTTCTGAAGTTCATATGGAGTTACATGTATTGGTAATATATCTAAATATGACTGTAAATTCTTTTTTATAAGACCCATTGCTCCTACTACTATTGGAACTATCTGCATATCTTTCTTCCACATTGCTCTTGTTTCTGCCTGCAGATCCTGGTATTTTATGACTTTGTGCCTCTCTGTATGCAAGATACTATAGTCACTGGGTGTGGCAATTTCAATGATCAATGCTACTCTTGTCTTCTTTTCTTGGACCACTATATCCGGTTTTCTAGCATCTGTCTTTTGAACTGCCAGTAATGAATGATCCCAAGTGATGTAAACTTCTTCATTTTCTGTGATGCTTTGTGGCTCATGTTTCCAGCGTTTTTCAGCCACTTCAGTACCATAATGTTTGCACAATCCTCAGTGCAACAGTCTTGCAACATTATTATGCCTTTCAGTATACAGTTCTGCCATTAGTATGTCACAACCAGCAACATTTCCATATCAGTTTAACAAAACCTACATTATTCTGTTTCTCCCACATGTTCAATGGACTTTATAAACCAACATGTACACAGCCCACTATCTTGGGCCACCAATATTAACCTTTCATCTCTTGGTGAATTTGCCTCTCCTTAACCACTCTTGTGTTCATTCCTGATCAACATAAGGTACTTCCAGAAGTTTTCCATACTTGCAACTATATTTATGCTTTTTCCACATTTCTTGCTTTCTCATCTGATCCTTCACCTTGTATACTTTCTTTTGTTTTTTGGCACATTCAGTTGCTGTCTGATTTTTATCTACTTCTGGTTTGTTTTCCATTCCTGCTTGACGCCGATAAGCTTCTGCTAGATTAAGCAGAGAAGTCATCTTAGATTTATTCTCCTCATGTTTCAAAACTTTCACTACGTTTGGGTCTTGTGAGGTCAGCAGATATGTATGGAGTCCCACAATTGCAGATCTGTACATTTAATCAATTTCAAGGAGGCCCATCCCTCCTTCGGAATGGGGAATATATAATATTGGTATGCACTGATTTTTGTAAATCATTTGGCGAGCGTGAAGCATCCTTCTTGTTTTCCTATCTAATCTGTCCAACACATTTTGGGGCCAGTCAATCACTCCAAAACTATAAGTTAGGACAGGAAGAGCAAATTGGTTTATAACTTGGATTTTGTTCCTAGATGTCAACACTGTACCCACAATAGAACAAAACGTCTGGCACTGTGAGGCAGTGCACACACATTAGCAGTCACTAGATGAGCTAATAGAACAGGTCTTTAAAATACAGGTACCTCCTGTGGCAGCATATTTGTATGGGAAGATCCTCCCATTAGAGGAGCACTTGATGGACAACTGGATACAATGGTTGATTCAGGTATATTCCATAGTTTGATCTTACATAGCTATGAAGTGGAAGTTTTTGCAGGAATTATCAGTACAAGGAATGTGTACTTATCTCTACCTAAAAGGCAGCCAAATTAGGAACGTTCAAAATATCCTCACATAAGGTGATTGTAGTTGTTGTTCTTCTTTCGGCTTTTCCCAGTTAGTGGTCACCACAGTGGAACTCCAGTCCGCTAATGATTGGCAGTAGATTTTTATGGTGCCAAGGTGCCAGCTCAACACCCAACCTTCAACGAAGGCATGCCCATTTACGCATGTCCTTCGAACACCACTCAACCACTGGGAGGACATGCAGACTCCACACAGAAGGTGCTCCAGCCGAGAATCGAATGGGAGAACCTTTTGCTGTGAGGCAACAACGCTACCACTGCACCACTGCAGCTGATTGCAGTAAGAACTATAAAATATTTTATCATCAAATATATCTCAAATTGAAGATCCTTTTATTAAAAATAAGGGAAGATGTGTATGTACCAGGTTAGGTGGGTTCCTTTTCTGTTTTCACTAGAATTATCACCTGTTTTCCATATGACGTCCTTTTACAAGATCCATTATGGATATTTTTATATAGAACAGATTGTGAGCAATTTTTTTTAAAATGACCTAATGTATATAGTTAATATGTGTTCATCTAGTTACTTATTCATAATTGGAGCACCAAAGGTCGATTTTGAGCTTCTGGTAATTGTACATATGAAATGTTTTAAAGCTAATGTTCAAGCATTGTATTAAATGTTTATTTACTCAATAAAGTTTGATACTGGAAAAAAAAGGTAGCATATTCATGGAAACAATACCTATACCTGACTCCAGCGCACCAATTAAAGCCGCTCTGCTTTATACATGTATCTTAGCTCTTTTGCATAAGGAAGATAAAAAAAGTAATGAGTAACAAATATCAATATCCAAATCAGTTTGGATTTGTCAAAGACAGGTCATGCTTACTCATCCTGGTGGATTTTTTCTGAAAAGGTCACCAAAGCAATGGATGAAGGCAGACTGGTACACACCACATACCTCAACCTGGCCAAAGCTTTTGACACAATCCCCATTTAGGCATAGTAGAAAAACTAAGTAAACTTGGAATAAACCCCTGTGCTGCTCACTGAATTGCCAGCTTGTTCACAGATAGAACACATATAATCAAAATAGGCGACGTTACCTCCACAAAGAAACCACTTACCAGTGGAGTCACCCAGGGTTCTGTGCTGGGACCTCTCCTGTTTGGCATCTACTTTTCTGAAGTAAGAGCCAATACCAAAGGGCTCTGGCTGACTAAGTTTTCAGATGACTGCAAGCTAGGTGCAATCATTAAATACCCAACTGACTTAGCCACCCTGAAGGCAGGTTTATCCCAAATAAATAAGTGGTGCAAATTCATGGACTGAAACTAATTGCCAAAAAATATGCATTTTTGTATCCTTTGGGAAGTCATCTACCCCAAGGAACTACTACTGTGAGAATATGCCCCTAACAGTTGACCCAGTTGTTTAGGATTTGGTAACTTAAGTGGACAGTGACCTAACTTTTGATCAACATATGTCCACTGTTGTAAGAAGATGCTTCTTTATTGCACAACTTATAAACACAAAGATTCTAGCTCTAGGGATATTATTGTACTCCTTTACTCAGCCCTCATTAGGCCATTCATTCAATATAATGCCCCTTTTGCAAGTATCTGTCCAGGCACATGCAACAACTAGAATGCCCACAGAGACACCTTACTAAAATGAAACAGGACCTAAACAACATGTCCTACATGGACTGACTAAAAGCCCTGTTACTATACTCAGTATTATACTGACTGCAAAGTGACCTGTGTTTGGCATACAAGGTATCCTCCAACCCATTATTGGTGGAGTTACTGCACATCAGCAAGTCAAATGGCATCAGAAATATTCAGTCTAGGGATCTAAACCTCTTCGGCAACATCAACAGAATTGTTTGGAGGGACAGGTATTAGGATACCACTGCTCTGGAACAGACTCCCATCCACATAAAACAAAGTTCATCCCTGTCCATATTTAAGCGAAACTTAGATCTACAGATGGGAAACAGAAAATGTACCCCAGGACTGCCCTTGTTCTACTAATGGACAGAGGCAGCTCCTAAATGATTTAGTCCATGCATGGGTCCCCTCAAATTATCTATGGTATGATCCCATTTATTCTTATTAGGGATGATATATAATTATTGACCATGGGATGGGTAAGGCCAGTCTTTAACCAAATGGGATAGGTTATTTCAAGTACAAAAAGGGAAAATAGCCAGGCATAAAATGGCCTGCAATGGCAGCTAGCCAACTACTTAAATATGAAGCTATAAATATTTGGACAATGGTTAAGTTACACTGTATACTAGTTCTAGCACACCTTCAGTCAGCATACCTGAAAACCTCTTTGTCGACACCACCTCTGTCTTATCATTATCTCATTAAGTCTACCCAAGATAACTGCAAAATTGTAAAGGTATACACCTCTCAGTTAAAAATGTATAAGTATGTATGCATGCATATTGCCTAAAATGTGCAGAATGCAACTAGAATGATAAATGTACTATAAAAGTCACCATATGATTTCTGTCACTCATGCTCTTATTTGTGTCTGCTTTTTAAAACTGAACAAGTCCTGCTATTGTGTATAACTGCTTCATTTTACTTATCTGTATCTCTTTTACCTTCAGTACTATTTTGTGGCTAAGTGATTAAGTGGATCATTCTTTCTTATATCCTTCTGTGCCTGGATCATGTCTGAAAAAGGTATTTGTACCAGTCCACCTACCCAGTTAACAAACAGTAAATAAATAGCGTTTCCTGCTATACATATTAATTTATTTATCATTCAAAAGAAAAAAGTCTAGAGCTATCCTGGCAGTTGAATGAGAAAAATAAAATCAACAAAGAAACTTTTTAGTGATCCACAGAAAAGGCAACCAACAAATTCTGCTTGAAATTTTAGACTAGACTAAAGATTTATTAGACCCAGGTATCAACTGTTTTCATACCCTCTTGTTTCCATCTTAGGAACTTTACCCCTATAAAATACCTTATTCCATTTGAGGGTTGATGTGTCAGAGTAAGATCACTTGTACAGCAGAGAAGGGATTATATATCTCTGTATATATAATCGGTATAGTGCAAGCTCACAGTTAATGTATATAATTAGCAGGGGATATAGGGCACACAGTTCCCTAATGGGGGTGTTGGAGGGGCTTGCCGTCTGCAAAAACATGACTTTTTGATATACATGTTCTGTGATTATGTCCCAAAACTTGTGTCTGTATTTGAACTATATCTGTTGTTCAAGTAATACTTTATTGGATACTGATATACTAAAGCAGAAAACCTCAAACACAGAGGGTTTCGTGTAACTCAAAGAAACCCTTATGACAAAATAAAAAAAAAACATCTGGCATCCCCACACTCCTTACCACACACACAAACACACACACACACACACACACACACACACACACACACACACACACACACACACATATATATATATATATATATATATGTATACCATCTCTAAGACTGCACAACAGTTCGAAAAATAAAAATTTCCTTTACACCACTGAAAGCCAATTGTGGCAAAAACATCTTTCAAAGATGACAGTAATAGCTGCAAATAATACATAAAAACAGATTTGCCAATCAAGGCAAAAATAAACACCTCACAGAAACAGTCACTGTAAGAAAATGGTGCACATCTATTCACTTACATCGATGAAACACATCACTTGCAGATAGTTGCACACTTTGCAGCATTCAATCAAATAATTTTTAAAATAATGCTGCAAAGTGAAATTTGACTAAAGGAGGATCAATAAAATGAATTGAACCATATGGTATATGTAATACCAGTACATTAGCATATACACATGCAAGCACACTCACACCCCAACTTTTATGCTGGGAAGGAAGGTAACTCACAACTTCATTCTTTAACAATTGTAACTCTACTACCACCATTGCCACTGAAGTAAAGGCATAGGGATTCATACAGCTTAGATCAGCTGCTCTATAACACAGTTTATGTTGAACATTAGTGTAAGCAAAGTAGGTGGACTTCTTTCAGGTGTTTTCAGCAGTATGCTTTGATCTGAATTTTTATTTATTGATTGAGTGATTGACTGATTGATTGATTGATTGATTGATTGATTGATTGATTGATTGATTGATTGATTGATTCATTGATTGACTGAATTTGTGATTCTTGGTTGATATACCCTAAGAGGTACCATTACAATCCCATTGTGTGTCTTCCTAAAGAACTTTCATTCTATCCCACTACATGTGGAGCTTCAACAAAATTAAAGCCTATTTTGAAAAGGAGGTGGCCAAAATGCAAATCAGTAGTCCTATACTGTAGAATGGGAGCTACAAAGCATGCAAGACCTCTGAACTTCATAGCAGTCTCCCCTCCCAGATGGAAAAGTAATTGGAGACTGTATCACTGATATAGTATATTTTATTGGACCAGCATAGCTTTTTTGAATTACTCAAGCAGGAGCCCATTCTTGGGAGTAAAAAAAACACAGAGACAGCAAAAAACACCAACTGCAGAAGCATAAAATCCAAAATTGTTTAATACTCCAAAGCCTCGGCTTGCAAGCATTTCAGAGTCCATTCTTGGGAGCCCTGAAAGCTTGGGTAATTACAAAACCTATGTTGGTCCAATAAAAGTTATTACATCACATCTGTGTTCTAGTGTCCTTGTGTTTTCTGTTGGTTGACAAACACAACATTTCTTATTTTTTCTACCTCTCAAACAGGTGATTTATCCCTAAATAGATACAAAGCATCAGTTTTCCTATTCAAAGCAAAATATGAGCACCTTATCCCCCTGCCCTTTCCATTCCCTAAAACTGTCACTTTAGAAGTGAAGTCCCCTAAAATAAACTGTTACTTTCTTTTATGGTGTCCCATGCCACTCTTCTGCAAGTTTCCATTTTGAAGGATTCCAGCATAATTTCTTCTGTTTTGCTGTTTCTATAAAACAATACACTTTTACACGTCAACATAAACTTTTGAGAGATTTTTTTCCCTCCATTGGATTCTAGCTGACATTTATCATCATTCAAGTAGGTTCCTTCATTTCAGACCAAATACCATTCTGAAGGTGAATGGAACATATGGTAGTACAGATTGCATTGTACCTTATCATCTACAAATTAGTGGGCTTGTGGGAATGTTTAATGCTAATCTGAAATTAAAATGGAACTGCAAACAATACTTTCCCCTGAAAGGCTGATACCAGGTGTAAAAATGTTTTCTTCCAGAAGCTTTCTGTCTTTTTTATTTATTGAAAGATGCATCCCTAATTTATTTCTATGCTTTAGGCAGAAAGCAATTCTCATGTTTTTTCCTCTTAGATATTTATATGGCTGTAAAGTGTATAAGCACTCTATCAGTGACCTAGAAAGACTAAAAATAGTCACCCAGACAACTCCTTTTTGTAACTGACAGCTCATTAGAAAAAAGTCCAAAGGAGCTAGTGGCAATAACTTAGACCAAACTTGTAGTTGCTCAGCAGCAGCAAAAAGGCAAGCTATGCTCACAGAGGCAGACTTTGTGCAGAATGGATAAGAGTTCATTTTAGTTAGTTTGCAATGATAAGATGGGGGATGACTCGTGAAGATTACATAAGAAAGATGAATTATGGAAATGTCATTATGTAAATACTTGTCAAAAGAAATAGTCAAAGAATTCACCATGCCAATATGATGCAATCATATGCAAAAATAGCTGATATGGTTTTTGCAGTCTGTTTCCCTTGGCAGTGGAAGGAAGAAGAGCTCTGCTGGACCCATTAGCAAACAATAATCGAGAATACTCTGTGGATAACATTAAACTGTTTCTTCAGATGATGCTAGAACAGATAGCAATAGTAAGGGAGATCCTATCAGGCTTTCTCCAATTCTTTATACTAAGTCTGGACAAACAATGACTACTTGTGTCTAGTTTGGATATATACATGTTGCAGTATGAATGTGCACACAGTTTAAATAGTTTTATATACAAATACGTTGTGTTATCATTTAATTTCACAGTATGTTGTCAGTTTATGTATCAGTAATGTCTTGATTTCTGATATAAAACATTTGGCAATGATACATTTCAGATCATAGGATAATGCAGAGACTGGGACACAAGTGCAATGTATAGCAGACAGCATACTGAATGGCAATGTAACCCAAAGTGACTTAAGGAGAGAGATGGTTGAAATGCCGGATATAGGGGTAGTCCCAAAATTTGAAAGCCACTGGGTATAACTCACAGTCACACATATGGATATTAGAAAATGAGAATGACTAATAGGAAATGTATCACAACTGCCCAGTTATTTGAGCTAGCCCCTCACAGGTCCCTGTTAAACTGTGAAGACTGCAATTATAGACCTCAAAACAATGACACTGGAAAGGTGAACACAGTTACATAGAAACTATGTCCACAGCTGCAGTACCACATAATTTTATCCTAAATATATATATATATATATATATATATATATATATACACACACACACACACACACACACACACACACACACACACACACACACAGAAAAACACACAGTGGATATAAAAAATGTACACACCCTTGTTAAAATGCCATTTTTTGTGATATAAAAAATGAGACCACAATAAATAATTTCCAACTTTTTCCAGCCTACAGATTAATGTGACCTATGATTTGTACAATTCTATAAACAAATCTGTTAGGGGAAAAATATAAAAAATAGAACATGTACAATAAGCTGGTTGCATAAGTGTGCACACCTTTAAACTAATACTTTGTTGAAGCACCTTTTCCCACTGTGTGTGTATATGTATATATATATATATATGGGTCTACGGTTGATTGAAAACTCACTTGACTGAAAATGAAATTACTAGGACCACTTCACTGAAAGCTCACTTCACTGAAAACTCATTTCTTTGAAACTCATTTAGTTGAAAGTTATAAATGGCCTTTTCCCCACTGTAGTGCGACCCTGGAGTTAGTATATAAAGTAAGGGGGGTGTGGGGGGCATAGCCCCCCACATATTATAAACATTTTAAACTATACACAGTGATACTTACAAGTGCAATAAATAATTGTTTCCAAAAGAGAATATATAACCAAGATATGTGGGGGGCTTCACACCTACCTTACTTTGTATACTAACTCAAGGGTCGCACTACAGTGGGGAAAAGGCCATTTATGACTTTCACTGAAATAAGTTTCAGCCAAGTGAGTTTTCAGTGAAGTGAGCTTTCAGTGAAGTGGTCCTAGTAATTTCATTTTCAGTCAAGTGAGTTTTCAATCAAGCATAGTAGACCCATATATATATATATATATATATATATATATATATATATATATATATATATATATAAATATATATACACACAGACACACACATATATGTACATGTGTGTATATATATATATATATATATATATATATATATATATTATAGATAGCTACATATATATATATATATATATATATATATATATATATATATATATATATATATACACACATATATAGATGTGTATGTTGTTTTTCTTTCAGCTTTTCCCGGTTAGAGGTTGCCACAGTGGAACTCCAGTCCACTAATGATTGGCAGTCAATTTATACGGTGCCATCCTGATACCCAACCTTCAACGAAGGCACACCCATTCACACATGTCTTTCGAACGCCACTTGACTGCGGGGAGGACATGCAGACTCCACACAGAAGGTGCTCCAGTCGAGAATCAAACAGGAGAACCTCTTGCTGTGAGGTGACAATGCTACCGCTGCACCACCGTGGCTTACTGTGTGTGTGTGTGTGTGTGTGTGTGTGTGTGTGTGTGTGTGTGTGTGTGTATATATATATATATATATATATATATATATATATATATATATTTATTTGTATACATATATAACTAGAAGGATTGTTAGGGAGGTGTAGCCCCTCCCATGTTGGGGGTTGTGCAGAGTGGACAAAACTCCCCCCTGAAAAAATGCTTTAATAGCATTACAACAGGCTTTGAAATTTTTTTTAGGGTTTTTCTCCTACTATGCCAGGTGACCATCAAACCTCCCTGTATGACCTTAACCCATTCTTTTCACCATTATGAGTATTTCCCAATAAGGACTAAAGTTGGCTAGAGGTCCATCATACAGGTAGCCATATTGAGGGGTTGTGCCTTCATTCACATCCCAGTAATAATAGCATATTTGTTATGTCCTAATTGCACGAACATTTTCCACCTTAAATACCCTCCATCTGTTAGTTCATGCTCCTACACACATGCCCATAATGATTACGCTTACTAGCTTCAGACTGCCAAGCCTAAGTCCACTAGTCCTATAGCTTCTGCTTGTGCAGGAGCAAATGTCTGACTGAGGCCACCATCTCCTTCCCCCCATCAGTGAGAAAATTGGCATACTCCACCCTCCCCTACCTGTTTCTTCTAGTGCCTGGAATATTAATCAAACTCAGGCCATCTGAGGCATAGTCAGGACTTTACCCTCAATGTGACATTGATAGACTGAGATTTGGTGCTTTAAATGGCAATCACACTTATTCTTCACACTTGTAAAACTCACAATTATAGCTTTTGTACATCCATTTATAATCAGTTCTCACAACTGTTCTATGCTTTTCCAATTGATGATGTCACACCTGTCCTCTGCCCTTTTGAATTTCAACAGGCTCACACTCCACCACCATATCTAGAAGCTCATTCTGCCTGTCTTTCTGACAGTGTTCTCATGTCAGACTTCAGTCTTGTTCTATTCATGTGTCAGGTACACCCTGCCTTTCTCTTATTGCCCTTATACTCCATCTCTCTCACTGTAACAGCTAATTGTTTTTTGTACCACATCATTTTCTTTTCATCTAATATATGGTATACCTATCCAGCTTTGTCATTCTTTCTTCATGACTAAGCTCCTTTATCCAGTTTTAGCACTCTCCCTACCACTCCCACCTTATATTCACTTTATGGACATAAGTGAACATAGTACTGTAAGTGAGGTCTCATCAAAGCCCTATAAAGTACAAAAATAACCTTCCCTTTCCTTGAGCCTATTCCCATTAAAATTCATTCTAGTATTCTTTTTCATAATAGCCACTGTTCCCTCAGACTTCTGCTAGTGACTCATTCTGGCTATAATTAATACCCCCACATTGTTTTCCTGCTCTGTGCTCAGTAAATTAACTTTTCCTAGAATATATTACTCCAATGGTTATTAAGCCATAGCCATCCAAGCCCGTGCCTAAATATACCCCTTAAATTCCTAAAGCCAAACCCCAACAACCTCCCAGACATTGCACCTACAACAAATATTTACAGCAACACCAAAAGCACTCTAACAAAACAACATATATGACAATGCATGTGGCCATATCTCAGAGCCTTGTCTAGCCTACATATACCCTTTAAATTAACCTTGGAGTACCAGAACTTGTCAGATATATTTGGGTTGCATGGCTAGGCTTAAAAAGCCTCTATGGTTGTTAGCCTAGTATACAGCTATGAATCTATGAACCTAAGCATGGAGTTTACAATCTTGCACTTGGTGGTACTGAATATTAGCTAACGCTTCTCTATCCTTTCATCTTACTTTTTTTTGTATTTCAGAGTAATCCTTCCTCATCCCTAAGTGTAGCTTCAGTTTTATATTATGCATGAAGATGCTTATCTTTTCTCACTCTCTACAGGGAAGTCTGATAGAAATACACTAAATAATAACAGTTACAGCAATGAACTCTGTAGCACCCAAGTAGCATTTCCCCTTTTCTATTAACACCTTCCTTATCACCAACCCCTGTGTTGTCTCTTCTAACTGATTTCCCAATGACATCACCATTATAGGGCAAACACACAGCCCCTAACTTTGTTAACAGCATGATATGTGGGACTGAGTCAAACACCTTGCTACACTCCAGAAGCACCATATTATCTGATTACCCTCTATCCACCTAATCTGTCACACAGTGATATAACTGAAATTGATGCGTCTGGATCGTTTCTCCCTGGGCCTGCACTAAAAATTGGCTTTGTTCCAAATCTGACTTTTCCGGTAAACAAATGTTAAATAAATAAATAAAAATATGATTATTTCATTGAACAGCCATATTGATTCTCCTTTAGCAGTCTACTGTCCCACACATCATAGTCCTCAGTCCAAACCTTTATTGTTAGCATACTTGCTAGAAATGACAAGACAGTAGTTTTCTGTATCACTCATCATCCTCCTGTCCTCCACCCTATTTCCATACGGTACGTTACCGGTACTTTCTTCTGTCATGAAGTACCACTCTATTTCAGTGATTCAGTAAACAGCTCTTTAAAAGATTTTAGTTACCTCCACCAGCCTTTCAGGACTCTTTGGGAAAGTGCATTAGCCCCTCCCCCCCCCAACAAGATATGTCTTCTTTTAAGGCTGATAGTTCCTTTATGACTGCTTCACTTTTTAATTTCTCATTGCCCACTTCCCCCTTCTGTCCTTGTGCTCTCTCCTCCTAAACCAGTAGCCGTCATCCTTTCTCCTCAGTGAAGTGTAATACAAAGAATTCATCAAGAATTTTCCCTGGATCTTTTCCATTTGGTATCCTTTCCATGTATGATCAGTAACCTATTTGTTGCCTAACTAACCTCATAAGTTGAATGCAGTCATGAAATGTAATTATCCAAATTCACAGAAAGAAAGCCATTCACAGAATAAACATTTGCAAAGTTCTTGTTAGATGGCATACCATGCTATGACTGTTGTAATAAAAAGATTGACAAAATAAACTGACAGCTCCAAAAAGAGGGAAGGAGATATGGTGGGCTTCAACCTTCACCCAAGCAGTACTTCTCAGAATCAAAGGCAATGCTTTTTAAGGTGAATTCCAAAACACCTCCCAAGAGAAAACTGTACGGTAACATTTCTAAGCACATCTCAGGGGGTCTAAACAATTTGATCAAGAATTGTTGCAACAAAAATAAAAAAGTGTAACTATCATTGTTTTCAAAAACATTTTTTTTTTCTATTGAGGGTGGATAAATCCTCCTTTCTCATGGAGGAGGTTTCACTTCTTGTACCATCATACTTATAATCAACTCTGACGTTCCTGTACTTTGAAGTAGTGCCATATTTTGACCACTACAACCTCATTTGAGCAAAACAAGTTGCAACCAGCACAAATAGTTGTGCATTTGCCCATTACTCATCTATCTGAATATTTAACTTCAAAGCTGAAGGGTCTTGAGACAAAACATAAGAAAAAATAATTTTATCATTAATAAGAATCCATAGACAACACAAACCAAAGTAATGCACTTTTGTGACAGCATTCTTCTTCTCCCGAGTTATTAATTTATTATTTTTAAACAGAAAAAGACATCTTTATTAAATTTTCAGGTATGACATAGGCAATCTTACATTTATATAAATGAAAATAAACCATAACAACACAATCTCAGTTGCAAACATTATAGCTTACAAACCTGGCCAACATAACTGTAGCTCCAAACATTATATATTACTTATAATATATCCAGTTATTGTCAGTCAACCATTACACAGCTTATTCAGATTCTGTCTTCTTTTAAACCTTGTTCCTCCTCTACATGTATTGATCCCACATTTCCCAATTTTTGTTATTTCATTTGCTTCTACCCTTTTCCAAAGATCCCAGTTCCAGCTGTTTTATCTCTGTTACTATCTTCTTACTTCTAGTAAAGTTGGTTTAGGCTTTGATTTACATTTTCTAGTAATTGCTTTTTTTTGGCAGCCAGCATAAATAGCGCAGTTGTTACCTCACAGCAAGAGGTTCTCCAGTTCGATTCTTAGCTGGGGTGACTTCTGTGCAGAGTCTGCATATCCTCCTTGCGTACTTGTTGGTTTCCTATGGGTGCTCTGGTTACCTCCCACGCATACCTGTCAACCTCTTGGAGCAAGAAATCTGGACAAAGCCATAAATAGAAGTTGGACAAAGGCCCAAAATATGGAGAATTTTCAAATACTGCTCTTACAAACTTAGAAAGTCGATAGATTAACAGGTTTTGCATTAGCATAAATTTTCTGAATGGTATGAAGTCTGAAATTTAAATGTCTTTAATTATTTGTTAACTTCAATCTTTAATGATTTGCCACTAATTTGCCAAAAAAACACAATTTTATGAAAAATGGACCAAAAATATGAGGCAAAAATCTGGCCATTCTGTGAAAATCTGTACAGTTGAGAGGTATGCTCCCACATTACAAAGACATGCATCTGGAGTGTTTCTCCCTAGGCTTTCGCTGAAAATTGACTTGTTTCAAGTTGGACTTTCCTGGTAAACAAATGTTAAATAAATAAAATAATAGTAAACAATTAGACTCAGTAAGGCCTTACTATGTCTAGGCAATTCTGATTCTGCATCATAGCTCAAAAAAATCACTACCCTAGGTACTCCAATTTGCTCACCCAGCATCTCCGACAGTGCAGACTGCAGGGAATCTTTAAGGTCTATCAGCTCATTACACTCCCAGAAAATATGTTCCCAGTTACCTCTTTCTTCCCTACCCATACCTTCAACATTTGCTGTCTACCTGAGGAAACATTCTTTGGAGTCTGCTTGGGGTATACAAATGCCTATGTAAACATTTCCAGACAAAGATCCTAAATCTTCTAGATTTTGTTGCATATTTGGGAGACATACATATGTCACCCCATTGTTTCTTTGTGAATCGCTTACCCAGTCTCTCTTCCCAATTCTTCCTAACCTCCTCTGATTGATTATTATAGTTATCGTGCAATATTTTATATGCTCTACTAATTATTCCTTTCTTACCAGCAACTTCTGTTCTAGATTCTACCAAAAACTCTACCAGTTCTGGTCTTTCATTTAGGAGCCCCCTTTTTCTTTCTCTTTGCCTATACCCTGATATCAGTCCTTGATATTAAAGTCAATCTCGAGCCTGCAGTCTAAATAGGTTATTGGCATCTTCCCATTCTATTACCTTTCCCTCTCTAGTTATTTGTTACCAAAATGTTCCTGTGCCAATTTTCTCCAGTAAATTCCTGCCCCCTCTTGCCTATTGCCTGCATCCCTAATTGCAGACATCCCTATCGGCAGAATCTCCTTTCTCCATTCCCATATTGGCTTAGTTCTTAGAATACCGTCTGCTACTTTATGAATATAATATTCTGTATGATTATTACTGTTCCCTTTAAAGATCTGCATCCAAAATCCCAGTCTCTCTCTCTGCTTCATCATCATCATCTCTTTCCATTTTGAATTATAGTTTTCTGCTTCTGCTATGTTGAGGAGCTTAATTGTGTTGCTCTGAAATACCCCTTCAACTTCGGTAATCCTAATCCGCCCTGTTCTACTGCAAGAATAAGCTTATCCCACTTGACTCTTGCCGTCTTCCCCTCCTATATAAAATTCATCAACTCTTTATTAATTACTATCCACAACTTCTCCTCTGATTGAACAAAATATGCCTGACCTGTGTATAAAACTAAAGGTACTAAAACATTTTAACTTCTTCTAACTTAACCATATAACAGAACATCCATTTCCTCAGTTTTTGTATTATCTTTTGTCTAGTCACTTCCGCATATCCTTAGCTGCCACACTGGTATAATTTTTAATCCATACTCCTAAATACTTCATTTTTTCATGTCCCCATAAGTATTGCTATTGCTGAACCAGTTCATATGTCGGTACATAGTTTACCACTGTTGCTTTTATTTTAGTTTCATTAATTTTGTATCCCAAAAAGTTTGAAACTGTCTTAGTATATTCCACAGCACTGTAATGTCCCTTTCTGGTTTTGTCAGGTATAAAATAATGTCATCTGCAAATAGAGCAAGCTTTTCTTGACTACCACACCAATTATATCCTTCAATTTCTGAGTCCCTTATTTTCTTTGCGAATGGTTCTAAATATAAAGCAAATAACAAAGGGGGGAGAGGATACCTCTGCCTGGTTCCTTTGCTCAAGCAGAGATTATCAGAGTGGTCCCCACCTGCTTTAATTTTTGCCTCCAATCCCTCATATATCCTCTTAGTCAACCTTATACTTTTTATCAGGGAATGCAAATGCTTCTATTGCTCTGCTCATAAAGTCCCAACATACTCTGTCAAATGTTTTCTCTGCATCAAGACCTACCAACAGCAGTAGTATTTTCTTACATTTTGCTTTCCTCTGGATCATTACTGTTCTGTTAATGTTGACAAATGTCTGCCTCCCCTCCACAAAACCACATTGATCCATATCTATCAATTTTGGTATCACATTTGCCATTCTTTTAGCCATTATAGACATAAACACTTTATAACCATAATTTAGTATTGAAATGGGCCTGTATGAAGCTGGATCTGATGGGTCTTTACCCTCTTTAGGTATTACAGCTACTAATGCTTCTTCCAGGACGTTGGTACTTCTCCTCCTCTTAAAATACTGTTAAAAAACCTTCCAACAGATATTTATCAGTTTTTCCCCTCCTATCTTCCAAACTTCCACAGGAATACCATCTATTCCTGGGGACTTTCCTGTAGATTGGTTATATATCACCATTTTTATCTCATCTCCTCCTATCCTAACTGTTAGTAATTGAGCCTTCTCCACCTCTAACCTTGGCATATTTAATTCATCCATCAACATTTCCATTTGTACCTTTTCTTGATTTCCATATTTCTCTGCTTTGTACAGACTTTCAAAGAATTTTCAAAATATTTCTAATATTTCTACAGGATCCCTTGTTATCTTCCTTGTTATAGGCTCTCTAAGCTTAATGACAGCCCTTTCTACTTTCTGTTGCCTCAGTCTTTGTGTTAAAAGTTTTTGCACTCTAGATTTATTATCAAAAACAGCTGCTTAACAGCAGTCTTTTATAACTCATACATATTATCGAGGTAATCCCCTATTTTATGTTTAGCATTCTGCAGTTGCTCATCTTCTTGTCCTGTGAGATTCCCCCTATTCTTCCAATACTTTAACATTTGTCAGTCCCTCTAAGTAATTCTTGTTACTTCTGTGATGTCCGTGCACTGGCCCAGCAATCAAGGAACCTCAGTCCTCACCACTAACACCAGTGAGGAGCATCCACATAGGGGAGGATAACAAATATACACACAGTAAAGTATAATTTCCCTTAAGAGCACACAGAGATCACAGTCAGTCTGAGGCTGGTTTCACCCTTTCTCTCCAGATCCCCAATAAGACTCTCCACTGGCACAGCTATAGGGTCCAGATCTTAGCATAGTGGGCAAGCTAAAACCTCCAGCACCCTCTCTGTCCAACCTGTGTTTCATGTCCCTGCCCAAGTAGCTGACACATGCACACTTTGAGATATGAGTTATATGCAAACACACAGACATTCTTGGGGAAAGCTGGCACAGATCCTCCAGCTGTGCCCCTTTTCTGACCACTCTAAAAGGTAGTACCAGCTGCCACCACCTACTAATATCAGCTACTAAAAAGGCCCTTAACAAAGGGTTTCCAATTATTATTGTGCAATATTATTATCCAAATGGTAACTGCAACTGAACAGTCAAGGCTTATTTGGAGTGACTTGAACAGTATCACTATATACATGGAATGTAGTCTAGAGCCTAAATTATCTTTACACAAAATAGCCACTGTTGAAAGGTTTAAAAATATTTAATAATAAATAATAAAAGCACAAGACAATACTTCTTACTACACGGTGCTAGTCAAGAGTTCAGAGATCACAGAGACGTACTTAAAATAATACAGTAGAAAAGTTCTGACATCAGTACAGAAAAAAACTAATCTAATCCTTTTGATCCTGCAGCTGGTCAGGAAGCCAAAACAATAAAAGACATTATACATGCAAATTCTAGCAATTAACTCTGGTCTCAAAACAATAGCCAGAATTCCTTCATCCAGACATCTCGGCTCCGAGCCCTGAGATCAAAGACAGTCATAACATGCTTGACTTATCAGCTTACCTACAGCAGAGTGCAATGTTGTTACATTTTTTTCAGTTCAACATCCAATACAGTCTTTTTACATTTAAGAGAACAAGCCTATAGCTTATACTAATATTTAATAAATGACATAATTATCTACAAAATCCTATCTAGCTAGGCTGGCAGCCTTCGCCTTTCTTTACAACTTCTTAAGCATATCTCCCTTTCTTTTATTTCCACCCTATTTTAAATTCTACTTTAATTTTATCCCACTCCCTAGGTATACCTTCAGAAGAAATTTCTATCTTCTCTAATATCTCCTGAATAATTTCCACTGCACATTCCTTAAATTCCTCTCTTTTTAACAGATAGGTGGGAAAGCACCGGTGTCTCATTTTTATTTAATTACCCTGTGTTTTTATTTTAGTTATTATTGGCATATGGTCTGAAATAATTATTGGGTGCATATCAAGACCTTCAATTCAATGCACTTGTTCCTGTGAAATGTAAATTCTGTCTAGCCTAACCAAGTTTTTGTATCTTGGGGATAATATGTAAATTTACTCTGAGCTCCTAGTACTGAATTCATATCTTTCATGCTAAATATTTTCATACATTTCTTTAAAAAAATCTTTCCTCCTTTGTTACATTTTTCCTTCTGGGTCCCCTAGATACATCTTCACTGTTGCAAATCAAATTCCACTCCCCACCTATAACCAACATTCCTTGCTGAAAGCTGATTATTTCTCCTAGACTTTTCTTAAGCTCTTATAGCAGTTTTCGGTGGACTGTAAATACATGCCAGTGTAATCCTTCTCCCTTGCCAGTAGCCCCTTAGTACTACAAATCTGCCATTAGTATCTTTTATATTTTCTTCTATTATTACTATTGGAGCTCCTCTTGCAATTAATGTAAGTACTCCTCTCTTCCTTTGACAGAGGTATTCTGCTGAATAACCATCCTGAAAACCTTTCTTCATCAATTTCACATGTTCATTTCTTTCCAAGTGTATCTTCTGGAGCATAGCTATTTGCACTCTACATTTTTTTAATATAGTTCACTACTCTTTCTTTTTTTGTATTTATCTGTGAGACCATTAAAGTTTAATGACATTATAGAAAGAATAATATTCTTGAGGGATTATTATTCCCACCATTTCTATTTAACAGCTTTTTTGTTAAATGTCTGGTTCCAGCCTTTGTGTTACATACATAGGTCCATAGGTAGATACTAGGCTATCTGCCCGAGGGCATTTATAAGCCTAGCCAGAGTGTGTCGGCTTTCACACCCCATTGATTAATTAACTGAGCCTCTGTCAAGCAGAGCCAATGAAGTGATCCCAGGGGTGTACTTTCTGTTACCTATCCACTCATCAAGGCTTCTCTTGAAGAGTGTTAGTGAGGGGCTCTGCCTAATGTAGTTAGGAATTTTGTTCCAAAGCATGGGGAGTCTCTGTGACAGGAATGTATCTCTCCAGCATGTTCTATTTATTGTTGTGGCGAGGTTTAGCTCACTAGAGCGCGTGGCTCGCAGTGACTTGGATTTCTTTAGGTGGAGCATGTCCATCAATTCTGAGTTGGACATGGCTTTGTAAGTCAGGCAGAGATCACCTCTGAGTAAGCGATATGCCACTGAGTACAGCCGGAGTTTTTTCAGTCAGGCTGCATAGGACATATGTTTGAGGCCAGTAATCCTCTTGGTGAGGTGCTTTTGTGATCTTTCAAGCTGTTGGAAGTGTCTTGTGAGGAACATCCCAAATCGGGCATTGTACTCTATGATGGGTCTGATGAGTGACGAGTAGAGGGGCACTATAACCTCTTTATTTCTAGATGCAAACCCCTTAGTACTTAGATGGGCCACATTGAGGAATTTCCTAACTACTTTGGCAATATGATTTTCAAAGGAGAGATTACTATCTACCTGGGTCCTCAGATCTCTTATTACCTCTTCTGTATTAAGGGGGCTGCCGCCTGTGTGGTAATTCGTGGGTGTTGTTTTTCCCAAACGGGATGACTGCATTTTTTGGCATTTAGCTTGAGGCCATGACTTTGACACCAGGTGTCTGCCTCAGTAAGGCCTTTTTGGAGGATGTCCATGTCAGCCGGAAAGTCAATTATGGCTCCCAGTTTGCAGTCATCGGTGAACTTGGTTAGCCATAGTCCTCCTGTGTTTGCCTGTACTTCTGAGAAATATATGCCGAACAGTAGGGGTCCCAGAACTGTGCCTTGTGGGACACCACTTGCGACTGGTTTAGAGTCAGACCTGGAGCCTGCTATTCTTACCGTGTGAGTTCTGTCTGTAAGCCAGTTGGCAACCCATCTTGTGACATAGGGGTTTATGTTCAGGCTGGTGAGTTTTTCTATAATATCCGAGTGAGGAATGGTGTTGAACGCCTTGACGAGATCAAGGTAGGCTGTGTGAACCACCTTTCCCTCGTCTATGGCCTTGGTAACTGTCTCAAAGAAGTCAACCAGGTTAGTAGGCATGATATGGCCTTAACAAAGCCGAACTGAGTCGGGTCAAGTGTTTGGAGGTTCCCAATGTCTTTGTTAATGAGTTCCATGATGATGCACTCCATAGCCTTGCAGACCAGGCTAGTCAGGCTTATGGGGCAATAGTTACCAGGGTCAGTTGTGGCTCCTCCTTTGTGAAGCGGAATAACCATTGCTGTGTGCCATTCTATGGGCATGTAGCCTGTGGAGAGGCTGAGGTTGAACAGCATGTTTAGGTGGGGGTTAGTTCATTCTGTAGTTCGTGCAAGACGCAGCCTGGGACACCATCTGGCCCCATTGATGCTGTGTTTTTGGCTTTTGAAAGGGCTGTTTTCACCTGTGCTTCTGTGATTTCCGGGACACTACACTTTTCCGGTATTGTTGTGGGCCCTTTTGAAGGTGAGAGGGAGGTGAAGTTTGCACTGAATCTATCTGCCAGTATGTTGGCAATATCAGTAGGTTCGGTATATTTTGTGCTATTTTGCACTATCTCAGAGCATATCTGTGAGTTGCCACTTAGATTTTTGACATAGCTAAAGAAGGCTTTGTGGTTATCTTTCGAGTTCTTGGCTATTTTTCTTTCGAAGTTAGCCTTGGATTATTTTATGAGGGACCTTAGTTTCTTACTGATACTGATCAGGGATGTCTTTCCTTCTTGGGATTTGCTTTTTTTCTGAACTAGTTTCCTCCTTTTGTTGTATAACCTGTTTATGGCAGGGGTCCACCAGACTGGTTTTCTTCTTTTAGGGGAGTGAGTCTTGGTTTTGCTAGGGATGGCACGATCCATGTATCCTTGTAGGTGCTCATAGAGTGCAATTGTGAAGGATTCTGCATCTTGGGCAGTGTTATCCTTTAGCGTGGGGGCTGTGAAACTTACCACCTTTGACTTAAGTAAGGTGAAGTTTGCTTTAGAAAAGGTTTTCACTGTGGTTTCCTTGGTTGGGGGTGGTGGTGGGGTGTGGACATCCAGGGTGATTAGTTTATGCTCTGACCTAACCAGTGATGGGTTGACCTCTGGTACGGAGCACCTGTCGCCCATGTTAGTGATGACCAGGTCCAATATGTTGTGGCCTCTGGTAGGGGAGTTTACCAGCTGATCCAGGGCATTTGAGTTGATAAATTCCAGGAAGCGCTCAACCTGGGAGTTTGTACTCAAGTAGTTTTCTCAGTTAATGGTAGGGTAATTGAAATCTCCCAAGATCAGGGTGTTCAGTAGGACCTTCATGTTTTCCAGTGTCTCCAGAAAGGTGGAGTGGTGGTCCTGGGTCATGGAGGGTGACCTGTAGCAGGCCACAATTTGCATTGCAGATTTGCCCGATTTTAGTTGCACATGGATGATCTCAGAGCTATCATGCTGCGCCACTAACCTGGAGGTGTGGTTATCGTTGATGAATATGGATACACCCCCTCCTTTTGTGTTTCGGTCCGTGTTCTGTGGCCGAAATGTGTGGTATGAGTTGTAGCCCAGTAGTGCTGGAGTGCTCTCTGGAGCCTTGAACCAGGTTTCAGTTACTGCACAGATGAAGACGTTCTCCATACTTAGGAGTGCTTCGAGCGCATGCATTTTGAGATTTAAACTCCTGGCGTTGAGTAGCATAACCCTCAGTTTTTTACTTGTGCTGTTTATGGAGGTGGGTTTGAATTTTGAGCCTTGCCTAAAAAAGGCACTATGGGGGCAGCAAGAGCCTTGGCCAGTATTCGAAAGCCAAGGGGTGACAGGTGCAAGCCATCTCTTGTGAAGCAACGCGGCTTGTCAAGCATGTCATCCCAGGCTGACAGACACTGGATCCCCTTTAAATGACACCAGAAGCTTAGCCAATTGTTGAAATTGATCATTTTTTCTTTATTCTGAGGTATCATTCTTGGTGAGGGCAGGATGCTACTCATGGTCAGGGTCATACCTGCCTGGGATACATGATCAGAGAGCTCTTCCATGTCTCTTTTCATGTAGTCCAGGGAGGTACAGCTCAGGTCGTTCACACCAACATGAACAATGACAGAGTCATATTTGTACTTTTTCTGGAGTGACCTGAGTGCTTGTGTTATGTGGCGGATTCTGGCTCCCGACAGGCAGCTAACAGTAACATTCTCCTTGTCCAGCCTAGTGAGTGGGGCATCAGTGTGCCTGACTATTGAGTCACTTATTACTAGTGTGTTAGGTATGTTATTTTGCCTTAAGGGCTGTGATTGTGCAGCACATTGATTTTTGTGTTTTATGTGTTGTTTGGTTTGTGACGGGAGGTGCAGGTTTTGTGGGTGTCTGCTTTGGAGCTCTCTGATGCTTTTGCAGGTTTTCATTTAGAGCCTCCAAGTATGATTTTGTGTATTTATATGTATCTTTTTCCAGTGCTGGTTTAGTAGGTCTATGTGAGGCTGGAGGTGTGGTGCAAGTGTTAACCTTCTCCTCATGGCTGTCTGTTCCAGTCTTGGCTGGAGATACCTTAGCCTCCAGTTTGGCTGTATAATTGCATCTCTCACATACGTTAGTGTTTTGTGGTAAGAGGAGAGGGCTGTCTGTGTACATGAGGCAGTTGTAACATTGCCTCAGGATACCCAGATTCACCAGCTGGATTGGAGAGTACACCTGAAGTTGCCCTTTGGTCATGCCTGAATAGTAGGGTGAGCTGCTTAGTCGCTTGGTTGGTGAGGGGTGGATAAAGAGCCTTGCCCTGCTGGGCAGTCAAGTGTCGGGGTATATTAGTGCTTTCTATTAGGTCTGAGCAAGTGCAGGACTGTAGGATGCTTTCTGAGTGCTTAGGTTGAGAGTTAGACTAGTTTTAAGTGAAAAACTGAAGGAGACTTAGTGGAGCCAGGAATAATTTAACCCTAGCTAACCGGTGCTACCCGGCGCACAAAACCATGCAACGCATTTTTTAAACTACTAACTTCTGGGCTGGAACTACTCCTCCAGGGACAGATGGCTGCTCAAAGTTCCCCTCTCTCACAGGTACACATGCACCATTTGGCAGATTAATCATTTATACAATTGTTTCTTGTCATCTCCAGTTAAGCCTATGTCACATCTTACAGAATGTTTTGTTTTATTGAAAACCCTCAAACAAAAATACACACACACACACACACACACACACACACACACACACACACACACACACAGACACATGCACACCCAATACCCCCAAAAAACCTTTTAACTTAATAACACACAGAACTAGGTACACAATAAGAACAAACATTCTAAACTGATAGCCACACCCACAGGCTAGAGACAACCAAAAAGAAAGGTCATTCATGCTAAGATGCATGATACAGCCTGTGCTTTTGTAAGTGCTATCCATTTTGTCTTATCTTTATAGCTCTCCCAGCTAAGGAAACACTTCAATGCTTTCAATAAACATTTTCTCCAAGCCATTTCTCTTTATCAGATTGTCTTCTGGTGACATGCAAACCAGACACAAATTGCTAAGGTAATATTCAATATTCTTTTCCATTTATATGCTTTGTAGTAAACTTGTTACTGAATAATTTCTAGAGTTAACCCAATCAATTCCTTAAGCAAGCATGAGAAAAAGCACATTATTTTTTCTTTTGTCATACTCTCTTAACCAGACCTTTCTTGTTTCCTTTCACCCCCACATTGCAGTACCTGCATTTCTTAAAACTGAACAAGGAAAAAAAAAAGAAGGGAGAAAAAAAAGCACCTGTTTATATTAGTATCCCCATTGCATAAACAAAAGAGCTAAGAAAACTTTACTTCATAGCTTGCTAGGAAAGTCATACAACATTTAAACATTACCACTAAGAAAAAAAATAAATTTGTTTTACTTACAGTTAACTTTCTCCCTTCTCCTTCCCTCTCCAAAGTAGTTCTCTGAAGATTAATGATATGGTGTAGGGCATCTGCTTTAGAGTCCCCTGCATGTTTAGCAAAATCCACAAAAATCCAATATTTCCAAATACTCTTCTGCCTTGTTTCAGAAATGTAATTATTGCTTTGTAAACCCACATTTGTCTGTTTCCAAGTTACGGATTTTATTCTCAGAGCATTAATAACATGAAACAGGGTATGCTTTAAAGTCCCCCACAAGTTTAACAAAGTCCAAGGAAGTCCAATATTTTCAGATTTTCTTGTTCTATCATGTTTCACAAATACATGCCACAGTTTTTGATTTCCAATTTACTAGCTTTAATCCTGTTCATCTCTGTCTCCCATATCCTGTCTCTGTTTCATTTCCAACATATTCCCAGTTCTTCTAGTCAATTCTTATGTTTTCTCCCTTCTCTCAGGCAACTGAAATAGTGAAAAAGATTTCACAAACTCAGTCTCTCTGTAGTCCTTATCACCAGGAGAACATAAAGCACAAACTCCTTCTGATTCACATCTCACCCTATGTTGGACAAACTTTTCTATTTCCTCCTCAGCATGTACTTCATCAAAAAATGATTTTGTCCCTCCAGAGAAAAACACTTTGAAGATGACTGGGTACAGTAGTTTGAATCTCACGCGTGTTTTCGACATTCCAAAAATAATGAAATATATTTACTCCTCTTCTGCCTAGTGTGCACCGAGTAATCATTCTCCACAAACACTCCACTGTCTCCCACTTTTAGCACTTTAGCCTTCTGCCACAGTTTTGCCAGAATCAACTCCTTCTGTCTGTAAGACTGCATCTTTACTATTAAAGGGCTAGATTGTTTTCTAGTAACCAGATTTGGTGCATACACATGATGTGCCCTTTCAATTAGTAGTTCCTGTTGTGGAATACCAATCCAGTTGCTTATTTGTACTTTCATAAAATTAATACAATCTGTTCCTTCCAACTTCTCTGGTAAAGCATAAAATCTCAGGTTTTCCCTAAGTGCTCTATCCTCTAACTCTGTTATTTTTTTGAAACATTTGTTCTTGTGCAGTCTTATATTCAGCTGGCCTTTTCCTCATTTCAACCTCTGAGTTTTGCAGTTCTGTCACCTTATCTGAATATCTGTTTATAGCTTCTTCTGTTTTTTTCAGCTTTTTATTGTTTGTGTTGATATACTCCATCGATGTTTCATTTGTTTTAACCATTTCTGTGTGCAGCTGCTTTATACTCTCCTCTATGTTGAAACCAAAAAAAGCACCAGTAGGATGAATGGAAACCACAATGTTTTATTACAAAGTTAAACGCTTTCATCAAATAAAAATTGACTTCATCAGAACAATAGGTACAAACAGCCAAGCTTTTAAATACACTAAAAACATTACCAGTGGTTAAAAACACACCAATCACTGTCCTTTGCCTTGGTAATGTTTTTAGTGTATTTAAAAGCTTGGCTATTTGTAGGCTTCCATTCGTCCTTCTGGTGCTTTTTTTTGTTTTTTTTTTTTGGTTTCAGTGTTGGTCTCATCACCAGTTTTGCCATTTTTTTGGTTTTATGGTTTTTACTCTCCTCTAGGTTACTGGAAGTCATGTTTGGAACCTGCACTGCTTCTTGCTGAACAACTGCAGTACCCCTCTCACTCTGTGATTCTTTCTCATCCTTTACAGCTGATTTTCCTCTAGATCATTTATATTTCTTTTTTCCTGGCATCCAGACAGTGCACTTACTAGCCAGTTACTGAAGTTTACCCAGAAATCTAGGTCCACTGGCCTTCTTTGCTAAGTTTCTGTTTTCAGAGTGGGGGAGCCGGAATTAAGCTGTTACGCAATATGCAACCATCTTGGAAGTCCCAGAGCTATTAATTTATTATTGTAGTGCACAGACCTACTGAGATAAAAATGATGTCATTTTTACATATGTAGGGTTCTTAGACTGACACTTGGGCCTTACATCACTAAAACGTTACATCAAGGCATGATAGCAGAGTTGTAACTAAGTGTTTCTCTATCACTACACTACTATGTTGCTTTATGTGTGTGTGTGTGCTTGCACGTGTGTGTGTGTGTGTTTATGTGTATAAAATGACTGAAATGTGATCATATGCTGACTTCAGAGTATGACAGACACTAACTGTCTTAGAAATCAGTATAATCTCTAATTGTTAACAAGCTAATGTTAAAACATGATGCAGATAAGCAAAGATGACAACAATACCTGCTAACAAAATATCCATTTTTGAGTAACTCTGGTATACTTTCATATCTCTCCCTCACAAAAAAAGGGTACAAAGGGAAGATACAATATAAAATCACACCAGCACATATCCTGAGTTACCTCTGGAAAGTCCTCAGTGAAAATAATAAAAATCCACACAAGAGTGTCACAAAATGTAACAGTTAAACAGACTCATAAAGACATGCTAGATTTTTAAACTGTTCACAAAATCTAAGGTAGTGCCAAGGCCTGGCAACATGGTTCCCAAAGTCCACAGCACTTCAGATCAGTTTGCCCTGTGACCCCAGAAGTTTTCAACTCTGTTGTTTGCTAACGATGTACAGACAGGTTTCAAAAAGTGTGATGATTAATGACAGAACACTAAAAAATGGTCTCATTTGAAATCTCCAGGTATGCAAATTATATCCATTCAAAGATGGCAACTTTTCTCTATATATTTCTCTATATTTTACATAGGTCAATATTTAAGAAAGTGTTCCAAAAAAATCACTGTTTTTCCAATAGATGTCTCACCCTGAAACTTGTCACAGATTATCTCCTTTGAGGAAGATTTTTCTGTAACAATTACCATAATATTTGAGTTTTTCACACCTGCATCCTGACCAGATTATTTCAGCTGCCCCAATTTTGTCCTGCAAGGGCCAGCATAGGTCTCATACCTGTGAAGGCACTGACCCAAGCAGAGTGTGAGTCCTGCGTATAACTACTGTTGGCATACACTCTCTTCAGCTCTCCTTGTTGAGTACTAGACTTTACGTTTTGTGTTGAAGTGTATCTACTTTGTGGCTTGTGCTTACAGCTTTTGGTCATTTTTCAATGTAGAGTTATCAGTTAAAAATGTCTGGATGTTGAGAGAAGTAAGGTTATGTTTACTCCTAAATACATTGGCAAGTGTGCTTGTGGTAGATAAATAACTTGTAAATGTTATTAACTCCAGATCTTCTTTGGTCTGGGTCCTGAAAAATAAGTTTGATTCTTCTGAGATAGCTGCTTGAAATTTAACAAGGATACCAGTTTGAGAAGAAGGAAAACACTTTTTTTTAATCAGAAGAATGCTTAAAATCTTAGGAAAGCATTCAAAGATAAAGGGAGGTTCTAAGCTCATAAAATCAGTAAAACAAAATGAAATAAAAAGTGTTAAAGGAAAGATCTAATAAGCCAGGAAAGTTTGAGAAAGCAGAGTCCAATAAGAATTTAAGTCCTCTGCTACTTTTGCAGATGAAGGTATATCCATTTTGATGGCTCTCAAAACAGGGATCAAGCAAGCCACCAAAGTATGCAAGGAGCAGTTCTCAACTGTGGTGCTACAAACATTAAAGGCTAAAAACAAACACTTTTAAAAGTATCAGTGTTGGGGACATTTAGAATAGCACTAGTGCAGGAGATGTAAGGTCTGGAATGTATCATTGTGGATAAGCAAAAAGTTGCCCCAACTGAGGAGGCTTTATTTACTTCAGCACTTTCTATACTCTCTGTCTCTATCTCTCTCCCCTGTTTTCTCTCTTCTTTCCTTTGATCACAAGCTGTTTGCTTGTGAATATTTTAATATTGTTCAGAAAATGTCCAGGCAACAGTAGGGACTTGTGCTGCTCTACTCCCATGGACAAACATACATTTCTCTTCTGAGTATAAAAATAGAAAAATGCAAGCCTTCGCTGCTTCTGAACAAGACCCTAAAGGAAAAAAAAAGCATAACAGAACCCCTTTTCTCTTATTATCCAAGAAATAGAAGGATTTCTACATGAGTCAAGCTGATTTCTCACCATAGCCAGATTCAGACCATGAAGAGACAACTTCCCAGACTTCTGCTCCTCCGTCCACAATCATTCCTTCAGAGGCACTATCAGCTATATAGGAGAATTCTTGAAGTAGCGACTGGTGATCTCTCTTCTCTAAGAAAACAGCAACTCCTCCCAGAGTTAAAATAGATGTTTCCTTATTTATTACAAATGTTTCAAGACATAAAAAAGTTAACATTCAGTACAAGAATTCTCAACCACTACATCCCAAAAGAGCAGACAGACCTTATGACCTTTTTGGAGAATGGGAGGATCTTTGCAAAATCAGGCATTCACACAGCATCTCTCCTCTTCACCTCATGTTAGAAAACCACTAATATTGGACTCTTTAACATTCAAAAGAGAACTAAGAGTGCCTGATAGGAATGGCAAAACTTGTATATATCTAGTAACTTGGCCATAAGGACTTATAATTATATGACTCACATGTTTACTTATCAGAGATTCAGCTTTGACTAAATACAGGAGATCCTATAGGAATTACTTGATTCTGATAATAAAGACAAACTGGAAAGACTCAATGCCACATATGATACAAATGGGGTCCATATCCACATATGATGCAGTGGACACCTTATACAGATCATTCATTTCAGGTGTTGTAAAAAAGAGGCACACCTGGCTTAGGACTGAGACACATCACAAGGATGCCAGATTCCATAAATTAGATGCCTCAGTCATTCACAATATAATTTTTGTCAGCTAGCTGGAGATACAATAACTGACATAGAAAAGAAGAAAAATATATTTTAACTCTTCTCCCTTTCCTGTTGAGGTGTGGTGGTGTCCAGGAGCATTATTTTACTCTATTTTACTGTTTTGTAACATTCAATGATCAATCTGAAATGAGGTATTTAATACTGTATTGTTTTGCTAATCCAACTATCCCATACAGTTTCAGTCTACCATGTATTGATTCACACAGAAACTGTGATCAGGGTTTTTTTAACTGTTTAGCTCATTCATTCGAGCAGTTAGTAATGGAGCAAGTATGTATCACGGTACTCATATGCAAGTGTATTTCCAGCCACTATAGGCTTCCATTGTGTATTCAGTATTATTTTCGTTGCATAGTCTACCTAGCTTAACTTGCAGTAGAGAATAATAGCTTCAAAATTTGCCATTTATCTGGTGATAGAACTGCTACAACTGTACAGTCACCCCAGCTGTATTTTACTTTCTATCTGGTTCTCCAGTGCTAATATATGTATGCTTTAAGAAATATGTAGGTGGAATAGTGTATGCTCTCTTAGTATGTTTAGATGGAATAATGTTTGCATTTCTAATTTCCAGCATCTGATTTTTACACAAAAATTGGACAAGCTTGATTAAGTCATAACTGATGTTAAGGTCCTACTGTTACTTCATTTTACTTGCACAATTGGTGTAATAGCATCTCAAGTTACTACATTGCAATATTTAATGTTTTAAGTGCTCAACTGTTAGGCTGTATACTGGTTATGTTCTTCACCACCTTTTAACTAATTCATTCACTTTCTTCCTACTGACAACTATTCTGTCTAACCCTTGGGAACTCTCTCACTAACCTGTAACAATAAACTTCTCTCTCCACAATCAGGCACCTAAACCCTATCCCTTTCCCTGTCTCTCTCTGTAACCCTGCGTAGCTCACATTCTTGGGGGTCTCTTCCATCTAAACTCCTCTCCTTCTCTCCCTGTTTCCTAGGATATAAGGCCTGGCCATTTTCAATGGTGCAAAAACAAGGTTACCTACATTCAGCCAAAGCTCTAATACACCCTACCAAAACAGACTCAGTGATTCTACAATAAGTCATCCTCTTTATGTATGTTATGTCCTAACATTATTCCTGCAAATATCTATGAGTGTTAGGCTGTTCACCCACCACTGAGTTGAACTCCTGCTCTATTCTTTTCTCATCTGTTCCCTACCAACTCCACTCAGCTATTCTACCCCACCATTACCTACTCTACTGTTATCTCCTCTCCTGGCCCTTGCCTTCAGTCCTCATACCATAGCCAGCCCCACTGTACTTACATTCACCACTTTCCCACTTAATATAGTCCTTCTATCCTTAGGCGCTTGCTGTTCTAATAGTGTCCCATTTCAGTTAAATCAGTGTTTGCTACCCTCGTTACAGCTGTTCCTGTCTGCCAGAGTTATGCTTAGTTCTCCGGCCCCTAGCTACTTATCCTCTGTAGCAGAATTCATCACCTTACATCCCCTTCCCTTTATTGCTTTAGTTGCAGACTGTTTCACAGTTCCTTGCTAAAGTATTAACCTGATTTAACCTGCCAGTACTTACAGCATCACTGATTGTTTTTCTGCTGTCTGCCGCAATCTGGTTCAGCCAGCTCCATTCACCCTCACTAAGTTCAGGCTCACTCTGCCCCCCTACCCTGTCCCCATATCCCACCTGCCCCCTACGCCTAAACTTAACTCTAACTAGCCACTCCCTCCAATTTACTCTCTACTAATCAGATGACACTAGACATCCTCCACACCCACATATAACACTCACTGCACTGCACTATAACCTCCTACTTCCATCGTTCCTTCTTCCATAGCCAGTTACCTACAACCTGTCTCCGTACCTCCCTATACTATTATACAACTTTACAAATTACTCCTATTCCCTCCCTCCTTATCCCCTGCCCTAACCACACTCCCCTTATCTCCCCTGCTAGTGCACTTCCTATTCTTTCTAACTCCTATTACTCACACCCATCTTATACCAGACACACTTCTCCTTACTTCTAATACTCTCTCTCCCCTCCTGTAACACACTATTACCTCTGTATTCTACTTCTGCCAGTCCAACCTACACCCACCTTTCCTATATAACCCTATGAACTCTAGTTCTCCCTATCCTACAACAATCATTCTCTTCTTACACAATGTTTACCTCTCATCTTAACACACACACACTAAAAATCATACCATTACACACTATTAGCTTCACCCTCCTCATACCTCTCAACCTTCTAACATCTTATCAAAATAAGCTACACAACTATTGCTCCTACCACACCATAGTAAATCCTCAGCCCCAACAAACTGTCCACACTATGAAATTGCCCCCAGTCTATATAACACAACTTATATAGGTTACCACCCTCACAAATACATTCAACCCCATTCAAAATCTCATACACTTCACAAGTACAACAAATGCCTAACTTAGTAAAGCTCTATTACACTTCACTACTAAAACTAAGTGGAGATGTCCACCCTAATCCTGGCCCCAGATATGGCCAACAACAGCCTATGCCCCCTACCTCACTCTCTTACTCAGGTATCCCGGATTTGCCAAAAGACTCCAACCTCCTGCTACTCAACATGAATCTATGAAGCATAGCCAACAAGGTCCAAAATCTTCATGCCTGCCTATCCCAATACTCCCCTGATATCACCATACTTACCGAAACCTGGCTAAAACCTGAAATTAAGAACAATGAAATTCTCCCTCAGGTTATAACATGCATCGATGCAATAGAAAAAACAAGACTAGAGGTGGAATAACCATAATGTATAAACAAAATTTAAAACTAGAACTCATTGAACCAAACACTCCTAAATTTAGTAACATTGAAGTACTATTTGCCAAACTAAGAATTAACAGCAATAAAAAACTAACAATAATTGCCACTTATATTCTTCCCGGTAATAATCCTAACACAATAGAGGAAATACTTCACTGGATATCTTTAACTTTCTCACAAGAAACCATCATAATGGGGAACTGCAACACCGATTGGTACTTTTATAATTCTGATAACCCCACTAATTTCATCAACCTGCAGGGCTTTACACAGGTAATTCAAACCACAACAAGAACCGACAATGCCTCCAAAAAGCAATGAATATTAGTCTGGATCCTTAACAATAAACCTTCTCTAGCCTTCCAATCAGGCTGCCTTCCTGATAGTATTAGTGATCATCTCCCTACCTACTTACTTAGACACCATCTTATCCCCCTGCCCGACAAACCTTCTACCGTCAAATTGGCAACAAAAAGAACTTCAATGCTCAAACATTTATTTCACTCTCACAACTGTGTGCTTGGTCACCACTCAAAACTCTTCTTTTTGATACTGCCATACACTATTTTAACACCACCTTCCTTGATACATTAAATAGGCTAGCCCTTTGCAAAACTACTAGAATACAATCCAGCTATGCATCCTGGTTAACAAAAAACACCATAAATCTTGTCAAACAAAAGGACAAAGGGTGAACACATAGGCATTCCACTGAAAATCAAGTTAATCTAGATCAATAGAAACAACTTCAAAATAAAACCAAGTCCCAAGTCAAACTAGACAAAAAAACTAATGTACTGTGCTACAACAACAACACCACAACAATCCCAAAAAATTTTGGTCCACCATAAATAAACTCATTCAACCCAGTCAAACATCCACCCCTACCTCTTCTATCTCTAACAGCAGAGACAGTGTTGCAGCACATTCAACACTTTCTTTACAAATTCTATTCAATCACTTTCAAAGTCTAGCCTTATCACACCTCCAAATGGCCCAAATATTCCCAATGAAACCAGCAACACCTTCTCCTTCAAACATATTCAAATTCTCACCATAAAAAATAAATAAATAAATAATGTCCAAACTTAAACCCACAACCCTTGCTGCAGACAACATCCTTAGATAATTCCTAAAAAATAGCAGCAGAAGCCATTGCCTATCCCTCGGTATTCTGATCAACCATTCTGTCTGGGAGCACTATATTCCCTCTAGCTGGAAAAGACCTTATACTATCCCTCTGCACAGAGGAGGCAACTCTATCAAGTTTTCTAACTACAGACCCATTGCTATCCTACCAACCCTTTCTAAAATATTAGAAAAATGTATCCACATGCAACTTTTAAACTACCTGCTATCCAATAACCTCTTATCTAGTACACAGCACAGTTTCCACCCTAACCGTAGTACCACAACTCCCCTACTAAGTTTTACTTTACATCTTTTGGGACCTATTCAAAGCTTTTGAAACTGTTTCCCATCACAAACTTCTTGAGGAACTTTCCACCCTAAAACTTGGCCACTCTTCTCTAGCATGGTTCCACTGTTACTTATCTGGCTGACAGGAAGCTATCAAATGTTAACTATTGCCTGTCAACATAGGGGTGCCCCAAGGCTCTATCCTAGGTCCTCTACTCTTTATTATTTTTACCAACCGACTACATACATCTACTCCCCTAGCCTCCATTGTTCAATACGCAGGTGACTCTACTCTTATCTGCACAGCACCTTCCCTAAATCAACTTGTCACCATAACACAGCAGTCCTTCCTAGCTGTAGAAGCATGGCTATCTGATTCACAGCCAATTCTGAACCCATCCAAAACTAAACCGATGCTATTCCACCACAGCAAATCACATGACCCCCCAACCCCTTTCCAAACACATTCGTCAAACAACACTACAACATCAGCTATAACTCAGACAAAATTATTGGGTGTTCTAATCGACAATAATTTGAAATTTGACATACACCTATCTCAGTCCATCAGGAAGACACATATGATACTAGGTTCATTGTACAGAATCAAGCTTTTCCTGACTAACAACACAAGACAAGCAATAGCCACAACACATCTTCTGTCTACCCTACTGTATGCCTCTCCTATATTCACTAAATTGAGCAAAACTTGAGCAATACTTGAACTTGCTAAACTTGAAACCTGCTATAATAAAATAGCCAAATTTGCTACCAACACCCCGCATAGGTCTCACCCCTGCCTGCCTTACATCAACTAAACTGGTTAGAACTACTCCATTGCCTAACTTACACTCAACACACTCTCACTCACAGACTAGTATTCTAACCTGAAAAAAAAATGTTCTTCAGCTAATGGTTCAACCTTATTCTAACACTCAACTACTTTGATCCTCTAACAAATCTTTATTACAAGTCTTCAAATCCAACAATAAATCTGGGGACTCCCTCTATTCTAACTACATCTTCAAAATATGGAATACTATCCCTCAGCCCATTATAAATACTGCCAACTAAATTCACTTCAAAAAACAACTAAGAGTCTTTCTCAGCAACATCTGGCTCTACTCATGTAGCTGTCCTGGCTAAATCTGTTCCTGTGTCTAATAGGTTATCACCTTATTCCTGTACCACTCCATATCCACCATGTTTAACTTATTTACTTATTTACTACTTTACCTCCTATCCCTCCATTCTCTTCTGCAACAAATCTTCCTTTTAACTTCCCTACACAAACTTACCTTAACACGTCTTCCATGCCCTCTCTCTCTCCTGTTATCTCCTCCCTCTTCTTCTGCCCTCCTCACCACTCATTCCTCCCTTCCCTATCCTACTCTACCCTCCAGTTACTTCTCTACAAAGTTACTTACTATTCTACTCTACTCTCCAGTTACGTCTCTACAAAGGTACTGACTATTCTACTCTACTCTCCAGTTACTTCTCTACAAAGGTACTGACTATTCTACTCTACTCTCCAGTTACTTCTCTACAAAGGTACTGACTCTTCTACTCTACTCTCCAGTTACTTCTCTACAAAGGTACTGACTATTCTACTCTACTCTCCAGTTACTTCTCTACAAAGGTACTGACTATTCTATTCTACTCTCCAGTTACTTCTCTACAAAGTTACTTACTATTCTACTTTACTCTCCAGTTATTTCTCTACAAAGTAACTGACTATTGTACTCTACTCTCCAGTTACTTCTCTACAAAGGCACTGACTATTCTATTCTACTCTCCAGTTACTTCTGTACAAAGTTACTTACTATTCTACTTTACTCTCCAGTTACTTCTCTACAAAGGTACTGACTATTCTACTCTACTCTCCAGTTACTTCTCTACAAAGTTATTTACTATTCTACTCTACTCTCCAGTTACTTCTCTACAAAGTTATTTACTATTCTACTCTACTCTCCAGTTACTTCTCTACAAAGTTACTTACTATTCTACTCTACTCTTCAGTTACTTCTCTACAAAGTTACTTACTATTCTACTCTATTCACATACTTATTTACCATTCTACACTACTGTCTGATTAATTCTCTACAAAGTTATTTACTATTCTACTCTACTCTCCAGTTACTTCTCTGCAAAGTTACTTACTATTCTACTCTACTCTCCAGTCACTTCTCTACAAAGTTACTTACTATTCTACTCTACTCACATACTTATTTACCATTCTACACTACTGTCTGATTAATTCTCTACAAAGTTATTTACTATTCTACTCTACTCTCCAGTCACTTCTCTACAAAGTTACTTACTATTCTACTCTACTCACATACTTATTTACCATTCTACACTACTGTCTGATTAATTCTCTACAAAGTTATTTACTATTCTACTCTACTCTCCAGTTACTTCTCTGCAAAGTTACTTACTATTCTACTCTACTCTCCAGTCACTTCTCTACAAAGTTACTTACTATTCTACTCTACTCACATACTTATTTACCATTCTACACTACTGTCTGATTAATTCTCTACAAAGTTACTTTCTCTAACTACATGCTATACATCTTGGAGTTCCTGACGCTCCTCTGTCTAAAATAGTTGCACAAACCACCCACACTGTTTGAATTAATATTGAATACTAACTTGATTTTTCAAAAATGAGTTTTACTATATAATCATCTTAATCTATGTAACTCAATGTATTTTATGATATATTCATTTTGTACTTCTCTAATTATTTTAATTGTCTCTGGGGCTTTTCTCCCCGGGATTTCACTGAAAACAGGCTCACATTCAGTTGGACTATCCCAGTAAACAAATGTTAAATAAATAAATAAACTCATCAGTTTCAAAAGAAATTGACCTACAACCAAAAGGCCATTTTACTGAAAGGGTATACCTGTCCAGTAACCGTGTGGCCAGAAGTATTGTACAGAAAAGCAGTCCCTAGATACTGTGAGCAAAAATAAAAAAAAAAAAAAGAACTTCCATCAGAAGTCTTCAAAGTAACCGCATGCTGTCCTTCCCCTCCCGACCTCCAATACCATAGAAGCCAGTTTCTAGTGGCACATGTCCATATGATAAGAATCCACAGACAAACAGGTCTTTCAGGCAATAGCTTAAGGTCATACAAAATGTTTTCTGGAAAAGCCATAGTCACATTTGTTTATTCTTACCCTGTTCCATCATGTAATTCAGGCTGTGCTATTGATGAATATGCTATTACCAAAAAGCAATACAGGGTGTCTCCTATTGAGATGTCAGTACTTCCATTCCTGGCTATTTCTGGATCTCCGTAATGGACAATACCCTATGATCAGTGCTGGATTTTTCAGACTGAACACCTTCATACAAACAAGACAAAGAAATTCAGAATGGTAACAATAAAAGAAGTTTATTCTACACAGCAACACTAGGCATGGGATATACTTAGGTTTCATTTTAAGTAATCATTATTTTCATTTTTCAGCTGTGCATCGGCTATCCACACCTCCAGAATATTTACCAAATGTTTAGTTCCAATGTGTACACATTTAGAGAAACAAAACATAACCATCTTTCTTTATCTGAACAATTGCTAATTAGTATTCAAGTTCCAGAAATTCTTATCTCAGCATATGAATCTTACAATTTATTTGATACAGTAAACTGTAAGAAACCATCCCTGATATCTGACACGTCACTGACCTTACTGGGGACCTCCATAGGCAATCCATATGAAAGTCTTTCTTTCCCCAAGAGAAACAATTGGAAAGCCAGAATGTGATGGCAGACTTCTTGCAATAATAGGCCATTACAGTAAGGTACTCTGGGATATATGTTATATTATGTTCTTCTGGTTTCTTAACTAATCTCCTCATGAGGAGACCTCATATTTGTAACTAATTCTCAGATTTCGCAGATACAGTAATTCCTACTTTCCAGGCTGTATCAACAAAATTACTATGTTTTACAGATCCAAACAACCTGTCCAAAGAGTGGTTCCTACTTTCTTTGATGTTAACTCAGCAGCTGATGACAAACTCATTGTATTATGCTTGAGGAACCCGTTTTGACAATCTATCATGTCTATCCAAAATGGCAAATGCAGTATTCAAAGCCTTTGACAGCTTTACAGGACATTTTCTTTCCTGGTAATTTTCACATCAATACAGACATCACCATAGTAACATGGTACATCAGTGAGCAAGAAGAGCTATATCTCTACAGCTTTGTAAAGAGACACTTTTGGTCTGATGCTGAACCATTCAATACCATCTGCAGCATCCTAACAGCACATCTGCAAAGAAGGTTCTATAAAAAACAGCTCAGGGTACAGAGTGGTACAGAAAAAGTGAAACAAAACTAAAAAAACAAATCTGCACCAAACTTGCACAACCAAAAACGTTTATTACGTAGAACAGAATACAAACGTAAGCGCTTTCATGACTAGTGTTGTCACTTCATCAGACAAAGTAAACTTTAACAAATGTAGATTAAATACCACATGATAAAAGTCAGCTGATACCTACAGCTCAAATCATATATAACCAATTAAATACTTTTAACCAACAAAATGCTGTTAATAAATATATAAAGACAAAAACACTCACAAGCCATAATTAAATCTATAGAATGGCATGGAATTAAAAGACATAAATTAAAAGTACACCCTTACTTAAAAAGTATATATAAAAACCTTATTTTATCAATGCTTAAGACTGCGTGACTTCAAAAATGGTTTCAATGATGTTGTCCCATTTAGACCCGGCGGTCTTTCAGCATTTAAAAAGAGAATCCATTCTTGCTCTGCACTCTCAGTATAATTCTCAATGTCACCCCCCCCCCCACCGTAAACTGGGATGTATTACTTGGATCACAAAACATTTAAACGTATGTGTACAGTCTGTATGCCTCACATGATTAGCCAAGGCATTACTCTCTGTATGGTTATTGATATCCCTGTTATGCTCAAGGATTCTATCCTTGAACATTGTATTAGTTTTGCCCACACAAAATGCATGACAAATCTGGCAAAAAGAAAAGTAAACAACATTCATTGTCTGACAATCGGCATAACATTTACTTCTAATAGTAGTCATGAGGGGTGTGTATAAACTGTGTTAGTATAGATATGCTGGCAAGCAGAACAACGTCTGCATGTGAATGTGCCAGTACGGTTAGAAAAACTTGTCTATTAACACTCATCTTATTGCAAAAATGTTTCAGGAATTTATTATTCCTAAAAGAGAATAAAAGAATATTTCCAATCTTGTCCATTAATCCCGGTACTTCTTGCAATATATTCCAGTATTTTTTGATGATGGAAACATATTCATTCACATCACTGTAGTACTGGAAAGCAACTCTAAATTTATCATTGACAGGAGCAGGCCCATCTATACAATCACTATGCGGAACTTTTCTCATATATGGTTTACATCTATTTCCTCCCTGTGCCCAAGCCTCATCTATAGTATTAATGAGCTCTTTATTCGAAAAGCCCTTGTCCAAAAATTCTTGTTTAACAACATCAAGAGCTGATTGTGCTTCCTCATCATCATTATGTAGTCTAAGTACCCTATAGACTTGCCCCTTTAACACATTTCTAGGGATATATCTAGGGTGCATACTTTTTTTGTGCAACAGGGCATTCTTCCTAGTTGGTTTTCTATAAATGTTACTTTTTAACTCCTTAACATCTGACTTCTTAACCGATACATCCAAGAAATTAATCTCAGTAGTGGAACATTCGTAAGTAAATTTTAAAAAATCAGTCATAGTATGCATGTAACTAACGAAATTCTCAAGTTCCTGGCTATTACCTTTCCACAATAAAAAGATTTCATCCACAAAGCGGACGTACCATAAAACATGTTCAAAGAAGTGACTAACCTCTGACAGAAGAAAACGCTGTTCCCAACATACCAGAGCTAGATTGGCGTAGCTATTGGCACATACAGTGCCCATAGCTATGCCAATCTTCTGGAGATAAAACTAATTTTCAAAAACAAAAACATTGTTTTCCAGTATAATCTCCAGTAAACTCTCTATTCAGGGTAAGGAACTCTCTTATTTTGTCAATGCCCCAAATGTTTGGTATGGACGTAAACAGGGATTCAATGTCCATAGTGACAAACATATAATCAATATCAGTTGTCATTATTCTATCTTGTAATCTCTCGAGGAACATCTTAATGTCCTTGAAAATTGTATGGCAATCATCTAGTAATTTGCGTAGGTTGCCCTCCACGTAAATGGACAATGGTTCGGTGCACCATCCTGCACCCGACACTATAGGTCTCATTGGTGGTGCACTATTATGCTTATGTATCTTAAGTAAACCATCCTCAGGACTACCGGGTTGTTGACATTAAAATACTTAAATAAATTTTCATCAATCATGTCTGTCATCAATAAATCAAAAATCAAAAAGGAAACTTTTTCCATGACACCATTAATGACTGTTTTTGGAACACATTGCCAGATTTGTCATGCATTCTATGTGGGTAAAACTAATAGAATGTTCAAGGATAGAATCCTTGAGCATAACAGGGATATCAATAACCATAAAGAGAGTAATGCCTTGGCTAATCATGTGAGGCATACAGACTGTACACATACGTTTACATTTTTGTGATCCAAATAATACATCCCAGTTTACGGGGGGTGGCATTGAGAATTATATTGAGAGTGCAGAGCAAGAATGGATTCCCTTTCACCAGGTCTAAATGGGACAACGTCCTTGAAACCATTTTTGAAGTCACATCATCTTAAGCATTGATAAAATAAGGTTTTTATACATACTTTTTAAGTAAGGGTGTAATTTTAATTTATGTCTTTTAATTCCATGCCATTCTAGTCATGAAAGCGCTTACGTTTGTATTCTGCTCTACGTAATAAATGTTTTTGGTTGTGCAAGTGTATTACATCTGCAAAGAAGTTTGCAGGGAAATCATGAAAAGAAACTGGATCCAAATACTTTTCAAAACATTGTACAGATCTGAGCCATGCCAGAAGTGGACCAGTTTGCCATAGACCTAAGCAGCCAGCTTCAGACTTGTTCCTGCTTTCTAAACTTCATCGTTCACTTTGGAGAAGAGACACTTTTTCCTTCACCTGGACTCAAACCTTACTTCATACTTTCCCTATAGACCCCCTGACTCAGAAAGTACCACTACATGCAAAGCAATATGAAACTAATAACCTCACATAGCTCTTTCCTGACCATGACAACAGTGGTTCTCAGTTTTGATGAAGTTAGCTGCTGTGTCACCATGGTCTTTGCCTGCATAAAACTCCTTACTAACCCAGCAACAGGACAGAGTACCGCATCACAGCACCTAGATACTGAGTCTCTCAGGTTAAAGTATACAATTTTAATTGCTAATAATGATTTTTTTACTCCATCCAAATACTAAATATACTTAAGTAAGCCAGAAAACCTATTACAAAGTATTCTTACCTGCAAAAATAGAGTGCCTCACAGCATGTCACAAAAGCTTAAACCCTTTGGAACAGCCAGGTCCTAAGAATATTAGTTTACTTGAATGATCTATATGACCCAGACTTGACAAATTTTTACCTCACTTTTCTTGTGTCTGAAATTTCTACTTGAGTACCAGCCTTTCCACAAAAACAGAAAAAAAAAACACATCTGTTAAGGCCTTTCTGAAAGGTGTTCTGTTTTTAAGACCTACTAGAAAACAACTCTCTCCTCACTGAAATTTCAATTTCAGGCTGGAAAGCTAACTTTATCCTGTGAATGGAATTACTCTCTGGACATTAAGTACATGTCTTGGAAAGTACTCTAGTTGCAGTAACCTCAGGAAAAGCATTTCAGAATTACAGGCTCTTGTGTGCAAGATACTTTACAGAGTGCTTAATAGTAATGAGTGTCTCCAGAGATCCTCCTTTGTGCCTAATGCATTCTCATTAGTTTGTTTTAGTCAGCCTGTTCAACTTCCACTTTTCTGTCAAAACTACCAAAATGAAGAGCATTTCCTGCACATTCTTGATGAGCATAGACAACTAAGATATTATAACAAGAAAAAACAAGTGCTTGGGAAAACACATTGTTTGCCTCCTTTAAGAAAGGAAAAATACCTGCTGTAATTACAAATACCTTGTTAAAGCAGCTAGCCTTTAGGTATGAGAAGTACAATAAATCATAACAACAAGGTATCATTAGTGCACAATTCACTGGAACAGTAACTTCAGAAGTTTATTTTAAAAAATGTTTCTCAATGTATTTTAGAAGCTGACACATGGATCTGTGTTCATCCCTCCACCTAATGGATTTGCATTCATACCTCCACCTAACAGCACAAGTTGGAAACACATATCTACAGGTAGGACAAATTTTGGCCTTGCTGTGTCATAAGTGTTCCTGTCCTAGGGCTAACTAAATACTGCTAGGGATTCTGCCCAGATGGTGTGATTTACTAACACACTGACCTTTCCAGAAAAAGATTGTGCAGTGCTTGCTGTAACAGCAGAGCTTTGAAAACAGGTAATACTAACAATAAAGCTTCTCTCCCTACCTTATTTGAGGACTTGCATATAGTTATTGTTTTCACTGTAACTGAGTTTGGATAAAGTGTTTTTCCATTTGTTACTGGAGGTTTATTTATACACATGTTTGGGTCATCAGATAGGATTTGTCTTCTACAAGCACACAAATACGGACTGGGGCTTTGAAGACAATGTATGGCAACATCAGTTATATATGGGAGTCTCATGCCACCTGAGTCAGTACCTTTCCAGGAAAAAGATCATCGTTGTTCTTGCAGGGAAGATAATGTCAGATGCATATGTCTGGCTAGGAGAGTGGAAGCAGAAGGTGAAAACGCTTAAATGTTAAGATTTACTGATACACTTATCTCCCCTAAAAGATCTGCTGTTGTGTAAATACCTTCCACAACTATAGTGCTTCTTGGGTTGCTGATTATAATCACTGCTACAAATGCAAAATTGTCAATTTTTTCTTTTTACCATTTTTTGAGATTGTGGTCTCACAATGTGTCCTTTTTATTTATTTATTAATATATTTATTAATGTATTATGTTTGTTTACAGGGATAGTCTGTCTGGGCCATGAAAGACCCTTTTTTGTTGAGACCTGGGAAAAGTTCCAATTAAAAAATATATCATGAACAAATATCCAATTCATAACCCTACATTTTATACAATACATCTCAAAATTATGCACACCTCATGCAGGACTTAAATACATGCCATTTACAATGGAAGCTTATGAAAAACAATAATTTGATCCTTTTCAGTATCAGCCGAGGACATCCTTCAGACTCTAGATACAAATCACTCATTCCAGCATCGCTACATGAATATTTTGAAATCAGAATTCCAAATGATCCCTAGCCAGCATAAGATTAAAATATCCACATGGAATTTGTACATATTTATCTCTACTGATGTGGAAATTGTAGCCCTGATTATGATGCAGGACAGTGGGATACAAGTATCTGACCTGGTTGTTAAGGTTTAAGGAACAAACCAAGAATCATGACTGAGCAGCTGGTGACCAGCTCTCCTATTCTGGAGAGAAAAAGTGGGATTTTCCACTGAAGGAGCATCCTGTAGTGTAGAACTGAAAGCGAACCCTGAGTGCATAAATGTCAGCAGTGTCTGCATTAAAACAGCACATTGTAAAATGGCATTGAAAGCACAAAGGCATCAGTCATTTACATGGATTGCACACTCTACATACAGAAACAGCATGGACAGTAAAGAGTGTAAATAGAAAATCCTTGTAGTAGTCTTGTAGTAAGTGCAGTTGCAGAAAGGCTAATCCCACTTGAAAGGAAGTAACCTCCTGTGCATTTATATGGAATGTCATTGCAGGTAAAACAGAGAAATGAATGGCCCAATAGGTACCACAGTGGGTAAAAAAAGTTACACTGTTCAGTAATCACCTATATTTGATCTTGCAAACTGTGAAGACAGTTGCAGTATTTTAAATGCACATTTTGCCACTAAAAATGAACAGTTTTAAAATATAAAACTTTAAAATTCCCTACATATGGCTTATTTTTGACATCATTGTTCATTGATACCACTGATGTCATTTTGCATTTAATCATTTTTAGTTAATTATTGCAGCTGGGGGGTGTCAGTAAGCTCAGCACAAAATTTTGTGGAAATGCCACATGCTAACTTGGGTAACATCCATAAAATATTTGGAGATTTTCTGGCCACTTAAATTGTCATAACTTTTGAACTGTTACAATTTTTTATACAGTTTGCAAATAGCACACTCTGATTAGTCATAGGCAGAAAAATTATATATTTCCAAACTGAAAAAACTCCCTCCTTAGCCTCAACAAGCAAATTAGATCACTAGTGAAAGCCCTCAAAGCCAATTATGAACTGAAACTAGCCTCCAAAACAAAGGGAAACCACAAAGCCTTCTTTAATTACGTCAGGAACCCCCATGGCAAAGCCCAGGTTTGTTCTGAATTAGTACTTAATGGTATCACTTACACTGATCCTATTGACTTACCCAACCTGATAGTGGACAGGTTCAGTGCAAACTTCACCCCCCTGTCAAAGGCCTATTTGACATCCCCGATACTTGTCCCGCATTTTACATCTCCGTAGGTTAAGTGTTAAAGGCCCTATCCAAGACAAAGAACACAGCCTCTATGGGACCTGATAGTATTCCAGGGTGTATCCTACACCATCTCCAGCAAGAACTAGCTTCACCATTGAACACCCTATTCAACCACAGCTTAAGTAGAGGCTTCATTCCAGTAGAGTGGAGAACTGCCATTGTCATCTCTTTGCACAAAGGTGGTGCCACTACTGACCCTGGAAACTATCACACCATTAGTTTGACAAGTTTGATCTGTAAAGCCATGGAAAATATTATTATGGCTCTCATAAATAAGGACATAGGCAATCTCCAAGCACTTGACCCCACCCAGTTTGGATTTGTCAAGGGCAGATCTTCCCTGTTGAAGCTGGTGGACTTTTTTGAGACTGCCACTAAGACTCTGGATGAGGGAAAGTCAGTACATACAGCTTACCTTGACTTGGCTGGGATGTAGTCAAAGGCCTTGCTGATTTCCTAGCTAGGACAATCTTCTCTGCTGGCATTCTGCTGTCAAGTTCTGTGGTACCCCATACTAAAACTGAATCATGTTTTCCTATGATTGACTTCTGGCCATGTCCCTGTGTTGGTTGTTGACTTGAAGATTGTTATCCTCTAGGAAAATAATCAACTTTTCCACAGAATTGTTTTCCATGACTTTCCCTGACACTGCTCTTAAGCTAAATGACCGGTGGCTCCCCAAATTCTTCCTTCTTACCCCCTCTTTGTACAAAAGTACCAGTTTTGTCATGTTTTGGTACTCAGTCACTACTTCAAGCCAATTGTCCCCTTTTGGAGGCAATTAGGGGTCGACTATCCCTACACCAGACAGCCTGGCTGGACATAACAAAAAAATTTGATACTACAGGGATAGCCAGCTTCAGACCTCTAGACTACACAGCAGGGTTTCATAGTCTCTTCTGACACTTCCTTGGGACACCCCACCATGGAAGTCCCTAGGATGAGAAAGTGCAAGAGGAGGCACTTGTCCTCTCCACAAGAGTCAGCCATTGAGGATACAGATTTTAATGAGGGTGAAGGGTTCCCATGATCACCTCAAGATGACATCTCATTTGGAGACATCCTTGAGTTCCTTAAACAGAGAGGTAGTTCAGCAACCCTTCACTCGAGGAGTCAGTATTTCTGGAGGCCATTGGAGGTGGCCCATCTACCTCCTGGGTTACTCTGCCCACCAATGAACCTATTGATTTGGTCTCTCAGATGGCATGGAAGAAGCCTGACTCAGCTGGGCCAATACCCAAGAGGCCAGACAGGATTCTGGCTCCATCTGTGAGAAAGGAATTTTGGGGTAAGAGGGTGCCCGTGGATGCCATGGTCATGGTGGTGGCCACCAAGAAGGAACTTGCTGAACAAAGTTCCTCTGTTCATCCCCTAACAGGGAGTCTAGGGTGATGGACAAGTTTGGGAAGCATGTCTATGCTACAATGAGCTTTCCTCTTAGATCACTGAACTATCTGGCATATTTTACTAGGTTGTAAAGGGTCTTGATCAAAGAACTTTCAAAATCCCTTTCAGGGACCATTTCTGCTGAGGCTCAATTGTCAGTTACCCTCCAATCCATCTCAGAATTCATCAATGAGGCTTATTTCACATGCAGCCGAAGGCACCTCTAGGCAGCAGATTCAGACATATGCATTAGGAGGCATGCCTGGCTGCTCTTATTTGATTTTGTGGAGCACTTCAAGTCCTTGTTAGTCAATGCTGTCTTTGATGGCAGTTCTTTGTTTGGCCCCAAAGTGAAGGGCACATTATCCAGGTGTAAGAAGGATTGAAAGACCCTAACAAACGACCCTCAGGATGCGTACTATCACATAAAGATGAACAGACAATCCAGAAGGTACTTACCCTTCTGGCTGGGAGCCACTCACTACCAGTTCAGAACACTACCCTTTGGCCTCACCACAGCCCTCAGGGTGTTTACCAAATGCATTACAGTAGTGGAAGCATTACTTGAGATTACAGGGATTCCTGGTGTTTCCATATCTAGATGATGACTCATTACCACCCTGACCAGATTTCTACTAATGAGCGAGATAATTTGAATACATCAGATTTCTTCTCATCTGGGGATAACCATAAATTATGACAAATCTCATCTACAACCAACTCAAATTTTGGAATTCATAGAAACAGTTTTCAACATGACAGCCATGACAACTTCTCTTCCTCTTTCAAGAGTGCAGACTATAAGATTCCAAGTCAAGAGAATAATTTGCAGTACCAATGTTTCAGCCCAGTTGATCCTTCAGGCCTGGGGGTCAGTGTCAGCTGCCATAATCTTAGTTCCTATAGCATGGTTTCATATGAGAATTCTTCAATGGATGCTAGCAACACAATGGTCCATTTTTTACCAGTGCATGTCAACACAAATAAGGGTTACTCAGGCATGCAAGAGGTGTCTCTGGTGGTGGATTCATTCAGAGCAAGTTTTACAAGGCTGTCCATTCATTTTCCCTCAGCCCACACCATCGTGACCACAGACGCTTCCTAGATCAGGTGGGGGGAACAGTCCAAGGCACTTGATCCTCCGAAGAGGACAACTTGCATATCAATGTCCTAGAGATGAAAGTGGTGCTTTTAGCATTGTAGGCCTTCCAGGATGCTCTCTCTTCAGGGACAATTGCTATTCAAATGAACAGTATGCCAGTAGTTTGGCACATTAACAAACAAGGATGGACCAGATCATAGCCCTTATGTTGAGAAGCACTCAGAGTGTAGCAATGGGCGATCTCATCCAACTGTTTTCTCATAGCAACGCACATTCTAGGGAAAACCAATGTGACAGCAGACATGTTGAGCAGGTTCATTCTTCTACCTCATGAGTGGTCTCTCAATAGGAAAGTGGCAGAAAGAACCAACCTTATTGCAATCTTTTTGCATCTCCCCTAAACAACAAATGCAGCAGTTTCTTTGCCCTAATCCCTCCTCAGGGAAGTCACCAAGGGAAACTCTACTTCACAATTGGCCTCCCGGTTTGCTTTATGCTTACCCTCCAATTCCTCTGATTCCAAAATTCCTTCAGAAAGCCACCAGGTTGAAGAGGAAATTCATCCTCACTGCACCTTACTGGCCTCTTCAGAATTGGTTCCCCTTCCTGTGGCCTTATCTTCTTTGCCAAGTTTAGATACTGGATCTTATTCCAGATCTTCTGTTCGTGTGGATATCTCAAACCTCATGCTAACAGTGTCGTTTCTCCAATTCTATTAATAACCAGACAACTGTTGCTCTCTTCACTTGTTCATCATATACTTTTATCTTCTTGTAAACCTTCGACAAGAAAGGTTTATACAAGTAAATGGAAAAGTTTTGTTTACTGGACACAACAAACATATATTGACCCTTTTTCAGCTCAGATACATAACATTTTGGAATTTTTAGCTTTGATCTTTAATGAGGGGGTGAGCTGTTCTACTGTTAAGGTTCAGTTGGCACCAATATCTAATTTTCTTATTGGATTTAAGAATTCTTCTGCGGCCTCTTCTAAACTTTGTAAAGCATTCTTAAGAGGCACTCTTCTATGAGGCCCCCGTATAAAGACCCTACTCCACCATGGGATTTGAACTTGGTACTGCAAGCCTTAATTAATTTCCCCTTTGAACCATCAGCGAAATATGACCTTAAATTCAGAACTTGGAAAACTATCTTATTAGTGGCAATTATCTCATCTAGTAGAATTTCAGAACTCCAAGCCTTGTCATTGAAACCTCCCTACTTGGTTTTTCATAAGGACAGAGTTACACTAAGAACAAATGTGTCTTTCCTTCCCAAGGTGGTGTCAGAATCCAGTATCAATCATTCCATTAATTTGCCAGTATTCTTTCCTAAATTTACTAGAAAGGTGAATATATGTTGCATTTATTGGATGTTCACAGACAATTATGCTTTTATTTACATTGGACAAAAGAAATTAGAAAGACAGACCAATTGTTTCTTTTGCAAAATTGAAATTGGAAAAGCAAGTTGTAATAGTAACTCTAGCCAGATGGATGCTAGAATGTATTTCTTTTATCTATAACAAACTGGATCTAACCTTACCAAAACCTATAAGAGACTATTCAGCTAGGTCCATGGCAGCTTCTTCAGTCTATCTATCCAGAGCTTCCATGGACGACATATATGCAGCTGTAGCTTGGGCTAATCCTCATACATTTATTACTCATTATAAATTAGATCTGGTCATGAGGGGTAGAGCAGCTTTTGACTGAACCATGCTCAGGAATATCCTTCCTTAGAGTCCACCCAGGGTTCTAGGTAGCTGGGGACTCTGTCACAACAGCTGAGGACAGAATGAAAATTGACAACATCAGATAAAGAAGCCATGTACTCACCATAACATTCCATTTGTGTTGTCCATTTTCATTCTTCCTCAACTTCCCTCCCACCAAGCCCCATCCTTTGTTTTGACAAACTTCTGAAAGAACGGGACATTCTAAGGCCACCATTGTCCTTGATGATTGAGTTCCAGGTATAGTTCCCTCTTTAGAACATACACGTTTTTATGTATTTTTATATATGCATATTGTAGATACCATTTCAATTAAAATCAGCAAACAAGATCTGAGTATGTTAGGGTTTGGTGAATTATGGGTAATGGAGAGGCTCAAGAGCATTTCTGTTACCATGAGCTTTAGTAACGGCCAAGTCGGACTTGAGGTTCAGATCTGAACAAAACAGTTAAGGAAGAATGAAAATGGACAACACAGATGGAACATTATGGTGAGTACATAACTTCCTTTTTTTTCAGCATAAATAAAGTTCTGAAACTGTGAAGTATGGATCTACTTCTGTTACCAAACTTTAGCAAACTGATGCCAATCTACCATAAAGAATCTTACCTTCACCTGGTACACTGTTATGGCATATTAAACTAATATACATCTTAGGACAAATGTGACTGGAGTGGAGCTATACCATTCTGCACCCAGGTTTGCCAGAAGAAAAAAAAGGTCTTTCATGTGGAACAGTAGGCAGTTAGGCAGTTCTGCATTGAATACAAGTGGCTCCGCTTTGAGATTTATGATTGGCTCGTATACCGGCATATGGGCCAATCATAAATAGTAAATCAGAGGCTGTTTTACCGGGATTTTAACCAGCAGTGCAGGACTCTGGATTGGACTGCTGATCCCAGGACAGTACCATTGAAATAGGAATGTCTGGCAAACCTGTCTGCACCCCAAATGTGGGGAGTCTACTTCCACACCCCTGATCTTGAAGTGTGCTACCTCTAAGCTCACACTAACCCAAATGAAAGGGAAAATATATTAGTTTTATATATACACACATATATATATAAATATATGCTGTTTAATGTATGCTTTAAAATTGCAAGGTTACAAATTTATATAGTCAGTCAGGATAGTATCATTTATATCTTTGGCATCAGCAAGTTCAGCATCTGTCAGATCAAAAAGTCACTATATTATAGGTCTCAGGGATGCACAGGATCCCAAAATGAGGAAAATTGTCTTTAGAAAGGTTTTGCATACCTTGAACAATGCCATTGAAGAAGAAAAATCCTGAGCTATATGAAAGTCCAAAACAGCCAGAAGATGGAAATTTACAGAAGAACAGTTCAGGCCTGAATTAAATATTTCAGAATTATATATCAGATATAGAGGAGGAGAGGCTAGAAACAGTCTATTACTCTTCTACAAGTTGTAGAAATAAGTCTCTAGTCTTGTATGTCATGTGAGAATTTACTTTTTTTGGAAAATGAAATTAAATTATCTGATCTACTTGTAAGACAAAGATAGATTATTAGCTAAGCCAGAAAGGTGCTACAATTAAGGGCTTTAGCCTTGTGTATTTTGACTTTCTAAATGGACAGAAAATGTGAGGAGCTAAAGGAGTCCAAAAGTCTGCTTGTAGAGCAGGGTATCCCTGGAGAATCAAGAAAAAAAAATAGTTATAGTCAGGGATGGATGCAGACAGACTGAAACAAGGCTTGCCCCACCGGCAGAACATGTTGCACATCACAAGGAGTGTTAAAGACCAGTTCTGAAGCATTAAAAGAGAGCACACCAGTCTGTTTGCAAGGGAATTGGCCTCTTCTAGAATGGGACTAGCTACCAAAAACTGAGTTTAATTTTCTACATGTTTGGACTTGCAGTATTGGGTCTTGAGCTTCCAACAAAGGGCAGCCTAGCCTGTACACATATGAAAATATTGATTCTGCACATGCTTAGTGAGTGGATTCATAAAACAGAGATGACCATCATGACCTAGACTAGAATAATCAGTTTCCCACAGAAAACTGCTCATACCACTCACCTGCCCAGATTTTCACAGAATGTGCAGATGTTTGCCTCATATGTCCAGATGTTTGCCTCATATTTTTGATCTGCTGCACTAAGAGGTTGAGAGGTAAGCTGCTGATATTGGGGCACTTTTTGCTTAGATGATTTATTTTAGTTAATTATCCACAGCCAAAACAGTGAGTGATTAAGCCATGAATAACTAAAACAGATAGAGAGAGGGAGGGAGAGAGAGAGAGAGAGAGAGAGAGAGAGAGGTTGTGAAAAGGGAGAGACAGAGAAAGCAAAATTTTACTCATGCATTTGCTCCTTCTGCAAAAACATGACATTTTACTCCCTAGTACATAAATACCTCTGCAGAAAGGTTTCTCTATAGTTAAAAATACTGACTGTAGAACAGGCCAAATTCAACATGACTATTCACAAACAGTGATTGCTGTGAAGTTTAGCTTTGATAATACATGCCATTGATTTTATGAAAATAAATCAGGAATGACATGCTTCTTAAAAAGATCCACTCCCCCCTGAGGACTGCTAAAATCAAGACTGACAGTCACAAATTAAGTTTCAAGTCATCACATAGAGCATAAGCAAAGAGAAAACAGCAGATTAAGTTATGTTTGGCAGACTTCACCAGTATTGATTGGCAATAATACAGTCAAATTAAATACTGGAAAGGTTTGTTCACTGCCTTTTACATTTTTATTTAAGAAAAAATTGTGGCAGTTGCAGTTGTTGTCAAAGCATCTCATTAATGTTACCCAATGGTGAGATAAAGCATTTTTTCAGGTTTCCTAAGTTACTGCTTTCTAATATTTATGTTCTTACACAATATTTAATTATGCGTAGGAAGCAAACATTTCACAAGGGGACATAAAACTGAATGGGAGTTTTTAGTAACTAAACAAAATATGATTTTTCTACTCAATCTATTAGGCAAGAGGAATTATTTTAAAATGCACCAAAAATTTGACTTTAAATAAATGCAGACATTAAACATATGGCTTTAAGTGCATTTGTCAACTGGAGATCGGGATTGGTTGGTGGGTAGTCATTTGTTTTCCTGAAAAAATACATTGAGAAGAACCTTTCATTGAGATCAACACAGAGTTACCTTTGAAGATGATACTAAAGGCAGTGGTTGTCAGCTAGCTGGCGCTTATCTCTAGTCATTTATGTTCAAAGTTCCCAAGCAAGCAAAGAAGAAACCGCAGTATTAAATTAACCATGGAAGAAAGAAAGATCTAAAAGAAAATGAACTGAAAAGGTAAAATTTTGGAATTTATTTGTATTTACAGGTAATAGATGGCAAGAAGTTGATTCTTGTTTCAAAGCAATGATAATATTCTATTCTTTTTCAGGATGTCCTGTGTGTGTGTGTTGAATACTGTCCAATGAAGTGAGTGGGAAGTTGATTCTTGTTTCAAAGAAACAATAATATCACATTATTTTTCAGGATGTCCTGTGTGTGTTGAATAATGTCCTATGAAATGAGTGAGACCATGAAGTAATGAGATTAAGGACGTTTCTCAGTAGGTTTAGAGATTTGTTTGTGCGGGGATGCAAGGGGCTTGCTGTTCTGCAAAAATGCTGGTGTGTGTGCGCGTGTGTGTGCATGTGTGTGTGTGTTTATGCCACAGTCAGTGATGTGTGGCATCATTTTTTTCCCCCAGTGGAGGTAGTTCATGTGAAAGAGACTCAGACTTTAGCAATATATCCAGATGGAAAAGGATTTGGAAAATGGACAATGCGTTGGATCTATAAAAGTAGTCAGAACAGTTGTGAACAACAACAGCATAACAGGTCTATATTATAACATCAAAGTTCTTAAACATCAAATGTTATAATATCGAACCCCAAACACCGAAATCTACAAACATCGAACAGTCAGAATTACAAATTTTTTCCCAGGGAAAAAATTCGCTATTCCGAGAAACATACACACAACACAAACACACACAAAAAACAGCAATCCACACGCATACACTTCAAATCCTACACCTAAACCTAAACTAAACTTTACATACACTACTAGCTATCCACTTACCTTAACCCAACCCTAACCCTAAGGTCCATCACTAAAGCACACTCACCTCACCCATGCCCTAACCCTAACTCACCTAACCCGCCCCCTAACCTACACACAACCGCACACTTACCTAACCCGCACCCTAACCCTAACTCACCTAACCCGCCCCCTAACCCAAACCTACACAAAATCGCACACTTACCTGAACCCGACCCATAACATTCCAACATATTGAAAGCTGAAAACAGCGAAGCCACAACAACGGCCCACCAAATTCTTTCCCTGGGAAAGAATTTGGTGCCCTGCACCTTCTCTGTTTTCAGCGTTCGACATTACGGGTTCGATATTATAACATTCGATGTTTATAAAATTCGATGTTATAATATAGACCCTAGCATAACATGGTTTAGCCTGGGGAAAGCAAAAAATGCTGCCATACCCCTGTAACAAAAATGATTACCTACAGATAAGTAGATAAATCTGGTATGTGTGTTCATAGGTTCATAGGTAAGTACTAAGCTAGCTGCCTTTGCAGGACATTTTAAGCCTAGCCAATTTCCATTTTGGTTCTTGAATTAATCTATCCCATTTGGTATTACATTGGACTCACCCATCTTGTGGTTGATAAGTATATACTACCCATAATGAGAATAACTGGGATGATACTATATATAATCTGAAGGGACCCATGCATGTAATAACACTTCATCTGTCCATTAGTAGTCCAGGTGGCAGTCCTGGGATAAATTTTCTGTTTCTCATCCATAGATCTAAGTTGTGTTTGAATATGGACAGGGATGAGCTTTGTTTTATGTGGATGAGAAGCTTGTTCCAGACCAGCAGTATTTTCTGCAAGATTTACTGTCCCTCCAAACTGTTCTGCTCATGCTGTAGAAAAGGTTTAGATCCCTAGACCGAGTATTTATGATGCCATTTGACTTGGTGATGTACAGTAATTCCATCAGTTTAGGGTTGGAGGATTCCTTGTATGTCAGACACAAGTCATCTCCTAACAGTCTGTATGATGCTGAGTATAGTGACAGGACTTTGAGCCAGTCCATGTAAGACATATTGTTTAGGCCTTGTATCCCTGTAGTAAGGTATCTCCATGGGCATTCCAATTGTTGCATGTGTCTAGACAGATACATGCCAAAGGGAGCATTACACTCAATGATTGGCCTAATGAGGACTGGGTAAAGGGAAAAAAATTATATCTCTAGATTTAAACACAATCCCTTCATTTATAAGTTATACAATATAGAAGGACTTTCTTATGACAATGGACACATGTTGGCCAAAAGTTAAGTCACTGTCCACATAAGTTCCCAAATCCAGAACAACTGGGTCATATTTTAGGGATGTACTGCCAATGTGGTAGTTGCCCATTTGTGGTAACTTCCTAAAGGATATGATAATGCATTTTTTAGCATTTAGTTTTAGTACATGGCTTTGACACCAGGTATTTATTAGGGACAGACTTTCCTGCAGGATGGCTAAGTCATTTGGAGATTCAATGACTACACCTAGCTTTCTGTCACCTGCAAACATAGTCAGCTAGAGTCCTTTGGTATTATCTTTTATGTCAGAGAAGTAGATGCCAAACAGGAGAGGTTCTAGCATAGGACCCAGGGAGACTCAACTGGTTTTGTGGAGGACAACCGTCTACTTTGATTTTCTGTACCTTATCTGTGAGCCATTTGGCAATCCAACAGGTGATTTATGGTTTTATTGCCAATTTATTTACTTTTTCTAATTTGCCTGACTGGGGGATTGTGTCAAAAGCCTTCACCAGGTCAGAGTATGCAGTATGTACTGTTTTACCTTCATCCATTAGTTTGCTGACCTTTTCAAACAAGTCTTTCAGGTTAGTAACCAAAAGTCACATGTGTGCCCATCTTTAGAACCAAACAAGCCAACCAAATCATACAGATAAATACTTTAAAACATTTAGTCCACACAACCAAAAAAGTTGTAAATATGAAAATCATCTCTATTGTACACAGTATCATTATCCTCTCTGATAATGGACTTAGAAACAATATTTCCACACTCATTATTTAATAGTTTCTTCCTCTTCCTCTCCCCCCTTCTCTTGTGGATGCTTTTGGGTATGCCACATAATGATCCAAGATTACTGCTGTTGTTTAACTGCTACCCTTTCCAACCTGCATTATGGGTAGGAATTCTAGGGTTCATATCATGTTGTTGAATGACAACAATTTTGAATGCCCAGAAGAGCGAAACTGTCAAATATTGAAACTTTTATTGTAGGGGCTGAGCCCCACACATCCCCCGCTAAATATATATACCAACTCCGAGATTGCACTACAGTGAGGAAAGGGCAAATATTCCAGTCTTCACTGTACTGTGATCCCATAATCTGAATTTCAATATGCGGCTGTTTCGCTCTTCTGAGCATTCGACATTGTTGTCATTCGACAACGTAATAGGAACCCAAATTCTAAAGGGTCTTGTAAATCCAATGTAGTATAATACATATTAGAGTTCATAGGTTAGTACTAGGCTAACTGCCCTTGTGGTCCATTTTAAGTCTAGCAAATTTACCCATATGAGAATCAAACCCTGCACTTTGCATCTGTAAGGTAAGTGCCTTAACCATTATGCCAACCTCCAAGGTATGACATGGTTAGTCCTGTTTGTTTAATATTTTAATATCAGCAGATCTTGCGCTGTCTCCACACACACCCCACCCCCAGTAAAGAGAAGCCAAAAGCAATTAGGCTGTCCTACAAATAGTAAATAAAAGTACGAAGGAATATACATATAAAACTCAAAATACAACAGTATATTACAGCATCACAGTGAAGTAATTACATACAGACAACAATGACTGGGAGCAAAGACTTTACATTTTAGCATACAAAATACATATGCAATTTGCCAAAAGTTTCAATATGCATATCAAAGTCGTTGCTTGATGAACCATTTCAGTTGTGTGCAAGTATCTATTAGTACAATTTTTCCAACTCAGTCTATACAGAAATAGAAGTTAGTTCCATAATACAAGAAGCTGTTAACAGTACTGTGTTAGTGGCAATAACAGTACAATGTTACTTTCATATTTATATAAAATTTTGTAATACACATACACACACACACACACACACACACACACACACACACACACACACACACATAACCCTCCTTCTTCCCCCATTTTTACATATGGGGTTGGGGGTGTCATATCAACAGTGGCCATCCCCTACAACCATACACATTATAATATCTGATCATAACACTATCTTAAAAACACTAGCACTTTGAAATACCTGGGTCTATGGCTAGACTGATCTTTCAGCTTCACTCTCCATTGACAAAACCAAGGCTATTCCGGGCAAACAAGCCATCCCCATTTCTGTTACCAATGGCTGATATGGATGATTTGAAAAGCAATATCCTCTATCAGCTGGAGTACTGCTTCCTCTTGGTAGCATCTGTTTCAAAGACAAGTGCACACACATACAATCCATCACTAATATAATCTGCATCACTCTCTTCGTACGTACGAACAACACTGTAAAACCATAGAAAAAGCAAAGTGGCTCCCAGTCAAGCTAAGAATCAACTTTCTATTAAACTCCCAACATCTCAAAAAAGATCCCTGTTGGAATACTGTCACTCGAAATGCCATGTGCTAACATGAGGAAAACAAATCAAAACTCCAAGAGAAGAGTGAATCTTAATCACTCTTCTCCTTTAAATTTCTTTTGTCTCCCTCTACCCCTGATGTGGGAGGAAAGCCTCCCACACACCCCAAATGTATACTAACTCTGAGATTTTTGTACCTTAGAGAAGAGAGAATATTCGAAGAAATGGCCATCCCAGACTTAGTATATGCAAGTCCATTTTTTCAGCCATTCAGTCTCGGTGTTTCAGGACTCACTCTAGAGTGTCCCAACTTTTCAAATGGTTACCTTTCAAAACATGTATACAACCATTCTTCCCCTTAGCAGCTTAATTAATACAATAACCCCATCCTACAACCTCAGGCATCATGACCATTCAGCTCCCTGATTACTAGACATAAAAACAAAGTTTCTCTGCACAGATCACTGCTCCTCTGTTTTCAGCCCCAGACTATGGGAATCTATTCTATCTTATCTCAAATAAATGTCACCATACGCAGTGTTCTGCACACAACTAAAAACTCATCCTCTAAAACTTTCCAAATGCCAGTGTTATGCCCCTGAGTGATGCATAAACTTGTAGTACATGGTGCATTATACAGATACTATCTGTAGTGCATAAGTCAATGTTAGCGCTGTACTTTCCCTGAACTGAGACTGAAACTGGTCATTTACTGATTAGTGCTCTGCCTGGGTTAACAAATTCAAATAAATAGAGGGAAAGTGTAGAAGAGAAGGGGAAAAACAAATAAGTGGGCATGTGTATTTATTTACACTTGGAGATCCAGGTGAATGGTAGATATTTTTAGCTGTTTTATGATTAACCTAGATCTACAAGCTGAAACTAGAGTTCCAAAATATGCTGTCTTTACATGAGCAAGAACGAAATTTGCATTGTTGTATTAACTGACTTTGTTTACACTGATATGCAGTGATGGGTTTTATTGGTTAAATTTGCAAGATACTTTGAAATGTTTGCTAAAGCTAAAGACTAACATAACAGACCTGGGAACAATAAATTCTGTGCAATTTCTAGCTGGGCTTCTTCTGTAAGATAAAGTTTGGATTTATTCAACACATCCAGTTTTCACTGACTTTGGCAATTAGACATTTGCTGTGTTTGTAATATGCTGATCCACTGCAATTCCTAGCAGTTTAATATGACTACCTTGCTCATTTGGGGTGTTTTAAAGCAGTCTGATCAGAACACTTAGTTTTATTGTTTTGACAGTTTAATAATAAAGACCAATGGCCTTCTTTAAAATGTATAGAGGGATTCTTTACCATTTGGAGATAAACTAGGCTGCCTGCAGTGCATATTAGGGTGGAGTCATCAAAATACTGAACTGTAGCTTTGTCTGTTATGGTGTGCATATCATTGATTGTTTGTGTCTTTTGGCTTTTCCCGGTTAGGGGTCGCCACAGCGGAACTCCAGTCTGCTAATGATTGGCAGTAGATTTTTACGTACTGGCTTGCCTGGCCTAACGCACAACCTTCACCGAAGGAACGCCCATTCACGCATGTCACCACACAGAAGACGCTCTAACTGAGAATCGAATGGGCGATGTCTAACTGTGAGGCGACAACGCTACCGCAGCACCACCACCGCAATACAATGTAAATTTTTTTTTGTCTTTCGGCTTTTCCCGGTTAGGGGTCGCCACAGCGTAACTCTGGTCCGCTAATGATTGGCAGTAGATTTTTACGTACTGGCTTGCCGGGCCTAACGCACAACCTTCAACGAAGGAACTCCCATTCCCGCATGTCGCTACACAGAAAACGCTCTAACTGAGAATTGAACGGGCAACGTCTAACTGTGAGGCGACAACGCTACCGCAGCACCACCACCGCAGTGATGTGCATATCATTGATGAATATGTTAAATTGTAAAGGCTCAAAGACACATCTGTGGGGCACAACTACTGTGACTAGCTTGAAGGGGAGTAAGTGTGACGCTATCAGATTGTGATCTGTAGATGAAGTAGCTTCTGAACTGGTCTGGAGTTTTGATTCACAAGATGTGTAATACAGTGTCAAATGCTTTATAAACAGATCAAGAAAATATGAAGTGGTGAAGAAACATTTATTTATGTGTAGATTTATTGTATTTAAGAAGGTGTGAGTGTGTGCATGTGTACCTTCTGTGGAAGGCTGGGCGCCGGGCTGGCAACTCGACACCATAAAACTCGACTGCCAATCATGAGAGGACAGGGAATCTGCTGTGGCAACCCCTAACCGGGAAAAGCCGAAAGAAGAAGAAGAAGTAGAGTGATTTCAGCACTCTGGCAACAGCAAAACCATGCAAGTTTGAAATATATTTTTTATTAGGTAATTTAAGATTTGCTTACAAACACATTTTTGTAGTATTTTAGACAGGGGAGATAATATGGTAATTGGTCCGATATATATGACATGTTACTTGTTTCTACATACTGGGTACATAATGCTCTGAAATTAATCTATTAACAAATATAGCAAAAGGATAAGTATTGATGTCAGTTGCAATTTGTAGATAATCTGGCTTAATGTGGTCTAGTACTTTAAAGGAAGAAAAACAATCCAACACAAGAAATAAAGTTAGCGCTTTCGTTTACTAAATCAGCAAACTTCTTCAGACAACTGACAAACCAATTAATTAACATTTAAATAGACAAATCAATGCCATGACATCATGAATAAATTACATAAAATTAAGACACCATTTAAAGGTCTCAATAGTAGTATACATATGCTTGGAAATACAAAAAGTAGATATACAACACCCACATATTCCAAAAGTATGCATATATATTATTATAGATGTGTTATTATGAAAATATATTAATGGTATAAAAACAAACATCTAAAAACAACATAGGACATAAATATGTATATATAAGGAAGGTTAATCTAATGAAAAAAATAAAATATGTATATATGTATGTATATAAATCTAATAAAGAATCTATTGGAAAATTATGTTGAATAAATTCATCTCAGCAAAGCCCTCAATTTTAGAATACTTTTAAAAGAAATAGCTTCATTCAAGCCTGGTTCACTGGCAGCATTTAACTTAACCTGCCAAATCAATTCTTTTTCATCCAGCTGGAAAAGGTTAATGAAAATGTTAGAGGGGGTCCTAGTGAATTAAAGCTGGATGAAAAAGAATTGATTTGGCACCCAAACCCTAACCCTAAGGTCCGTCACTATCACACACTCATCTCACCCGCTCCCTAACCCTAACTCACTTAAATCCACCCTAACCCTCATGTCCACTCAATCGCACACACACCTAACCCGAGCCCTAACCCTAACTCACCTAAATCACCCTAACACTCACATCCACACAATCACACACTTACCTGAATCCGACCGGTAACTTTCCACCATAACACTGAAAATACCGAAGCAACAGAAATGGACAACCAAATTCTTTCCCTAGGAAAAAATTTGAGTTTCTGCTGCTTCGATATTTTGCAGTTTCGCGAAAATAAGTTTGATCAATCAGCGTTCGCTTTTTTAAGCGTTTGAGGATATAATATAGACCCGTGTTTTTCATTTTTCTGGATTTTATTAAATTGCTTATAGGAGTTCTAGTACTTTTAAAGATGGTTAATCATATTTGTTGTACTCTTTTTTTTTTTTTTTTTACCTGATTTCTGAAGAACCCACAGTCTTGATGAGTTAAGTGTGGTTTGCACTTCCTGCCTCAGTTTCCACAATTTGCATTTTGCAATAATTAATGATTTTGCTTCAGAAGCTGTGCAGGATTAATGCACTTGAATTTTATTTTTTCCATAATGGAGCTAATGAATCAAGAAAATTTAGAAAGGTTATTCTTAGTGTCTTGCCTGCAACAGAGATCTAACTATGAATAATTAAGTTTGGACATTAAAAATGCTTTTGATTCTTCTCATTGGTTACATCGCTTTAAAGCACTTGAAACGTATGTTTTCACCAATTAAAACTGTACTTACCAGTTCTAAAGCTCGTGTTAAAATTGAGGTACACATGTCAAAGAGTTTCAAATTAAGAGAACAAAAAAAGGTTGTTCCCTTTCTCCTATTTTATTTGCATTAGTTGTAGAGCCTTTTGAAAATGTTATAAGGAATAATGAAAATACTGGAGGATTTAATATTTATAATTCTTATGCTTCTAAAATGTTACTATTTACAAAGGATATTCTTTTGACAGTAGATGATACAGTGAATACTATCAGTGATCTTTAGGAATCAGTTAACATCTTTGAAAAGGTTTCTAAAATTAAACTTAATAATGAAATACTGAAATCATAAAGTATTAACCAACACTTAGTAGATAATCCCCAGGATTCAGCAAGCTCTGCACGGTGTGCAGGAATAGTGCAAGAACTGCTGCCCACAATATGGCCGAGGAGTGCCCCAGGAATGAGCTCCCGGGACGTGCACGAGCGCTCCAACGCTATTCCTGCACGGACACAGCTCCTGTATGCTAATTACCCCATTTGCAGGTGAAAACCATGCAAATGAGCTGAATTAGCGATCCAGGAAGCATGCAGGTGTCTGTGCAGGAATAGTGTAACCTGCAGAAATGTATTCAGTTACTAACAAAATACATTTCTGCAAATTACCAAACGGAGGCATGACAACTCCAAAGAAAGCATGTATTCAGTGTAGTAGGCATGCCAGTGGCCAAATATATTGCCACTGGTATGGTAAATAGTTGCAAAATTATAAAAAAAATTACTTTTATTTCTTTTTGGGATGATTTCAGCCGTTTAAGTGTAGGGCTGCGGTGCGCAAACAGGATCGGCCCGAAAATAAAAAAAAGCTGGAAATAAGCTTTTAAACCAAAATCAGCATTCTGCCATAATAGTCAATGGCATGCAGAAGACAACAATACCATTGAATAGTGGTTGCTAAGGGGGAAGGCTGAGTGTCAGTCTTGTAACCATGCATTAGCAGTCAGTTTTATGCAAATGAGGGGATTGATACTGAATCACAGATTTCCCCTCAGTGTTAGCTAGCACCCAACCATGTAAGTGCAGTAACACCATGGTGCAAGCTGACTTTATAAGGGGGTGTGTCATGCATGCTGTAAGCTTATTGGAGCTCTGTGGCCCATGTTTGCCCTTAGCTAAGCACAGCTAAGGAAGGGGGTGCGTCTGAGGCTGCCTATCAGTATTTATATTGCCTAAGCAGGTGTGCGCGCTGCGCACTGGGTTTTAAACAAAAATAAACATGAAATAGCAGCTCTGTTCACATCTGAGCACTGGGTATGCATGGCGCTCCTAGGGGGTTAAACGGGAAGGCAACAGGAAGGAAAATAACAGTAGGAAGGCAATCAAGGAGAACTAGCATAGCTGGAAAGTGAAATGTATCAGAATCAGCCAATTACACAGGCAGCAGCCCAGCCCAGCACACTACTATAAACTATGCAAACACCTTTCACTCTGTTTTTTCCCACAAACTCTACACCACCGGTGTACACAAGACGCGGAAATTTTACCAGACAAAACTAACAAAATGATAGGGGCTGCTGTCGCTTTCATACATCAAGATGTGGAAGAGGCTGAGGGTGGTGAGGATGAGAATGCTGATGACCAGCCCACAGTGAGGAGAAGGAGAAGAGTGTACAGACCCAGGGTAACCTACCAGGGGCTACATGAGCTAAGACAGTGGAGCACTATAGGGTGGACAGAGACATCCTACAGAAAATTGTTGAGCTGTGCCAGCCATGCCTCACACACAGAACCAACAGAGGGGAGCCCATCCCAGTAGATATCAAAGTATGTGTGGGCTTAAGAATACTAGCCACAGGTACCTTCCAAAGGCCAACTGGGGATATCATGGGGATTTCACAGGCATCAGCATCCAGGGTATTCCACCAGTACCTGGATGCTAATGAGCACATATATTTCCTCAACACCCATGTGGCATTGACCAGCAATATGTATCTCTTCCACCAAATAGCAGAATACCCTGAGGTAGTAGGTGCTATAGACTGCACGCACATACATCAAAGCAATACGTGGCGAGCGGGGTAGGGTCTACATAAACCGCAAAGGCTTCCCCTCCATCAACTGCCAGGTGGTATGCGATGCCTAGGGCATTATAATGAATGTGTGTGCTGGCAGTACTGAAAGCTATCACGACTCCCACATCTGGCATATGACATAGCTGTATCATAGATTTGCCAGTGGGGACATCCCATATGGCCACCTAGTGGGGGATGCTGGTTACATACTGGAGCCGTGGCTGATGACACCCATCAGAAATGCACACACACCTGAACAAGAACTCCATAATGAGGCACAGACACAAATGAGAATCATAACAGAGCACGTGCTTGGGATGCTCAAGTCATGGTTCTGGTGCCTGGACATATGTGGTGGAGCCTTGCAGTACTCTCCAGCTACATGTACCCAAATTTTCATTGTATGTGCCATGCTACATAATATGATCCTGCAGAAACAGCTGCAGCAGGAACAGCATGGGACAGGGCCACACAGCCTCCCACCATTGCCAAGGCCAGCACAGGCACAGAGTGACTCGGAGGAGGAACAACTTGAGCCTGCACATGTAGACAGAAGGAGGCATGCCCAGTATGCCCAGGCTTTGACAAAGAGGCAACGCATAGCACATACACTGGCACAATAGGAACCCAGGGAATGTCACCTCTCTCTGACTCACACATACAGTAAAAAGGATGCCAAACATGACACTACTTGTGCTTTACCATGTATAGGGAGTGTACTATGTGCATCCGACATAGTCAGCCCTCCAGCACCATCCTCAGTACTGGCACAGCCACAAGTAACCCACTCTTTCTATCAATTTCTGAATGGAGTAGTATGTTCTGCTAGTCGTAGCTATGGTATGGATGTGAGCATGCAAGGGAATCGGGTGACTGAATGGGATGGCAGCAGATAGTGGACACCTATATGGGCAGGATGGAATCCATAACAAATACTTGTGTCAACAAAGTAGGCAGTACTAGACAAGATGACAAATCCCACTGCAGTACATGTGGTGGCCCAAATGTGTGTCCATAGGACACACACATGCATGTCAGTGAGGTTCACATACCCAACAACAGCCTCAGCTAGCAGGACAGGTGTAGATGAACATAAAAAAAGACTGTACTAAGGCCTTCAATTAATGGCAATGGATAACAGCCCCCCCCCCCTCCAGACCTACAAAGACAGACTACAACAGGTCAGGCAGTTGTATGTTAGTTCTGCAGGGTATGAAGTCTGAAAGTGAAATGTAGGTCAATAAAACCTAAGATCTGTACTCTATTCATATGCCTCTAGTCTGTATGATAGATCAGAATACAAAATGAAATGGAAGCCAACAGAGTACCTGAAATACCAGTACAGTCATAGCAAATGTTTACAGTTTTCAGGTGTGCCCCCCCCCCCAATCCTATGTAGAAATGCAGTAACATGTACGAGTGGGGTTAATAACAGTGGAGCACAGATTACCTGAGCTGGCCCAATTTACAGGCTAGATTGTTGCATGTGTACAATATGCAAGGCTCTGTGTGCTAGGTTGTTGTGTGTTGTACATTGTGTGGAAGTGGTCAGCATGTAGGCATGGAGGGTTGTGTCCCGGTGGCCTATGGCCACTACTGTTAATGACAGGGCCATGTTCTGACAACTGCAGTGCCAACCACAATGCATTGCAGCAAGACCCAATTCAGCAGTCATCCATACTCATTGTTCAGATGTCAATATCTGTCACCATCTGAAAGATGGACATGCCACAAAAGTGGGCCCAAGCATACAAACAGTACACAGGTGGAAGTACCCTAGACATAGTACATAAAATGTAACTGCCAACTGCACACACCTTTGGAATTGTACATACAGGTTAGCAGTACATTAGTTGTCTGTGTAGTATGGAATACTGGTGTAGTCTGGCCAATCAATGGCAGAACAGACCACAAAAAGCACAGTTATGAAGTAATGAGAGAATGCCTATGTCCCCGCACAAGGCAGCATAAGGGGAATGTCCCAGATATATCTGTGAGTTAGCTGCAAGAAGCCTCAATATCACACATGCACTCAGCTCACCCCACCATCATCCACAGGTTTATCACAGGTCATATTCATGCTGTTGGGAATGAGTACAGCATGACCTCCACTTCTGTATGGGAATACCCACAGAATGCAGCATGCTGAAGAGGTGTCCTTTGCAGGTGCGTCCCTCCCCTAGCTGTAAGCAGCACCCTGTCAGCATCCAGACCAATAGATTAATATGGACAGGAACTATTGCCATTAACATCTCCCACACTTACCCTGTCACCCCAGGGGAATCCAGTGGCTCACAGCCTGGGACTGTAGGAGTGACAGAATGCAATGGCCTGCTACAGATGGCCTGCATCACTACCAAATGCCCTACAGTCCTCTATCAAAGGCCTGTGCTTCACCCGTACTGCCAATGTATGTTATCTCATGGGGTCCCAATTAACAACATAACACAGTCCACAGAACACAAATGCAAGGCCATGTCAACAAATCCCAGTAGCATGCCCACCATGCCCTACTGCATGAACTGTGGGCCAACCCCTAAATAACGCTGGGATGAAGGCACAACTACAGGGATACTTCCCAGATATCACTCGCATAATGTTAGGAAGAGGATAGAATAACAGAGTGGGGGGGGTGTAGAAGCATGGACGCCATGGAGTGTGTGAAGTCTGAAACTCTGATGTGTGCCCATACTACCCCTTCTTGAAAACCCAGTAATGGGTGGCTACAAACCCGCTCACAAACCACTATGTGAAGGGGAACTGACCAGATATATGAGGCCTGACTCTGGGTAACCTGGATGAATCTGTAAAGCTGAGAGGTATGGCCACAGCAGGATATGGCCATTCTGTCACGTCAATAGATGTACAAGCAGGGGATCCACAGCCACCACAGTACAAAGGTGTTGGACCATTTAGACAGACCCATCAGCAAGTGTCTGCAGCTACCCCTCCAGAATGGCATGAGTGTGCAAGAATATGTAGGCTGCAGACCACAATACTGGATACAGCTTCATTCATCTTGTATTTCCCTGGAAATACCTGTGAGCAAATAAGTATGTCTGTTGGTAGTTGATGACATAGTGCTTTACAGTGTAAAACAGTACATGTCTGAATATCTCTGCTAACACCAACCATGTAACACAAGCAGCACAGACAGCAATAGTTACAGTATCCCACTATCTGTTGCCCATTGTGACTCCATATTATCAATCTATCTACAGATATCCTGCAGAAGCAGGCTGCTAGCTGTAGGTGTAGAACACAAAATCCTACACTGGAGGATTCACACACTCAATACAGAAGGTTATACTGGGCATGCTCCTACACTTAGAGAAATGAAGCCCATGTCTAACAACAGAAGGTCATACTGGGCATGCTCCAACACTTAGAGAAATGAAGCCCATGTCTGACAACAACAGGGGAATATACATATCTGTCAGTCGCAGATGTCTGTGCACACACACCACATTGCACACCATTCATGCTTTGCACACACATTGGATAGGAATACTCACACATATCCAAGGCTGACACACTATAATAGTTCAAACATACACACGCAGAGATGTGGGGAAGAGAGAGGCAGACAGTGACAAAGAGATTGCCATCATGACAACCCACAGACATTGCCAACATCCTAGCTGACAGGTTCAGCGCAAACTTCTCCCCCCCCCTCCCCACCAAAAGGGCAAATATCTATCCCAGCAGAGTGCTGCCCCCCTGACATCTCAGATGCTCAGGTAAGAGTCACCCTCTCCAAAGCAAAAAACACAGCATCAATGGGACCAGATGGTGTCCCGGGCTGCGTCTTACATGAACTCAAAGAAGAGCTAAACCCAAACATAAAACTACTGTTCAATCTCAGCCTTACTACAGGATATGTGCCCAAAGAGTGGCGTACAGCAACAGTGGTCCCTCTCCATAAAGGTGGTGCCTCAACGGATCCTGGAAACTATCGCCCCATAAGCCTGACTAGCTTGGTCTGCAAAGCTATGGAAAGGATCATCATGGACCTCATAAATAAAGATATTGGGGACCTACAAACACTGGATCCTACCCAGTTCGGCTTTGTTAAGGGCAGATCCTGCCTCTTAAACCTGGTTGATTTCTTTGAAACAGTCACCAAGGCCATTGGCGAGGGAAGGTGGTCCACACAGCCTACCTGGACCTCAAAAGCCTTCGATACAATACCCCACTCGGGCATTATAGATAAGCTCACCAGCTTAAATATAAACCCCTATGTTACTAGATGGATTGCAAACTGGCTCAAGGACAGAACCCACATGGTTAGAATTGCTGGAGCCATGTCAGACTCCAAACCAGTTACAAGTGGTGTCCCACAAGGCTCAGTCCTGGGACCTCTCTTGTTCGGTATATATTTCTCGGAGGTACAGGCCAACACGGAAGGACTGTGGCTGACCAAGTTCGCAGATGACTGCAAACTGGGTGCCATAATCGACTCCCCAGCCGACACAAGCATCCTCCAAAAGGGCCTCATAGAAACAGACAACTGGTGCCAGTGCCATGGCCTCAAGCTAAATGCCAAAAAGTGTATAGTCATCCCCTTTGGCAAAAACAAAGTGCCCACAAATTACCACATAGGTGGAAATCCATTAAGTACAGAAGAAGTAATTAGGGACCTGGGGACCCAAGTTGATAGCAATCTCTCATTTGACAACCACGTGGCCAAAGTGGTTAGAAAAACATTTTATATAGCCCACCTAATCATGAAGGGATTCACATCTAGATCAGGGAGGTCATTGTGCCTCTTTACTCATCCCTCATCAGCCCCATAATTGAGTACAATCGCCCTTTTGGGATGTACCTTACCAGACACCTGCAGCAACTGGAAAGACTCCAAAAGTACCTCACCAAGAGGATCAAAGGGCTCAAACAGATGCCATATGCTGCCCGGTTAAAGAAACTCCAGCTCTACTCAGTGGCATACCGCCTGTTCAGAGGCGATCTGTGCCTGACGTATAAAGCCATGTCCAACCCGGAATTAATGGACATGCTGCACCTCAGAAAATCCAAATCCCATCGAGCTACGCGCTCGAGAGACTTGAACCTCAGCAACTGAAATAAATAGGACATGCTGGAGGGACAGATTCATAACCCAGAGGCTCCCTTCACTCTGGAATAAAATCCCAGTCCAGGTTAGGCAGAGTCCCTCATTGACTCTCTTCAAGAGGAATCTTGATGAGTGGATGGGAGTTCGTAGGTTTACCCCGGGTATCACTTCTGTGTCACTGTTAGATAGAGGCACAGTATACTAACCTCGAAAAAGGGCATAGCAAAATAAATTTAAAATGGGTGGCGAATGCCAAACACATTCTGGCTAGGCTTATAAATGCCCTAGGGCAGATAGCCTAGTATGAACCTATGAACCTATGAACCTATGAGTCCTGTCCCACCCACCACACATCCAATTGGCCAATATCACATGATGTGCTGATATCAATCACTGTAGACATTTGCTTTTGGTAGCCCTCAGCCATAGGGTGTCTGTGGTGCTTGTGATAACTCTGTAACATGATAGTACACATCAGTATTTATCTAGCATTTGTATACCCAGTCCTGTCAAATGTAAAGTTGTGTGTGACTGAGTGTTTGTGTGTGTTCCCAGAGGAATGGTTTATGGCCCATTCACACACACTGCACTTTCCATAGCCCATGTTAGCAGTCATGCTGATGTCAGTCATCTTGAAATAACCCTCTGGCCAGTTATCGACCCCATAATCTCTGTGGCATGTGTGATAATTGCATAATGCTACAGTGTACCATACTAGTTAGATAGGAGTTCTAATCCCAGACATGGCAACTGTGAAACTCTGTGTGTGTGTAAAGATTAATGATTTTGAGGCCATTCACAGTCACTACACCTCCCATTGCCTTACTTTAGCAAGCCTGCTGATGTCAATCAGCTTGAAATATCCCTTTGGACAAAGGCTAGCACTGTAAGCTCTGTGGTGTGTGTGATAACTGTGTAATACTATAGTGTAACATACTAGTTAGATAGGAGTTCTAATCACAGACATGGCAACTATGAAACTGTGTGTGTGTGTGTGTGTGTGTGTGTGTGTGTGTGTGTGTGTGTGTGTGTGTGTGTGTGTGTGTGTGTGTGTGTGTGTGTGTGTGCAGAGATTAAATATTTTGAGGCCATTCATAGTCACTACACCTCCCATTGCCCTACTTTAGCAAGCCTACTGATGTCAGTCACCTTGAAATATCCCTTTGGACACAAAGGCTAGGCCTATAAGTTCCACGGCACATGCGATAACTGCGTAATGCTATAGTGCAACATACAAGTTAGGTAGGAGTTCTAATCTCAGCCATGGCAACTGTGAAACTCTGTGGGTGTGTGTACAAAAATTAATGATTTTGAAGCCAGTCACAGTCACTACACCTCCCATTGCCCTACTTTAGCAAGCCTGCTGATCTCAGTCACCTTGAAATACCCCTTTGGACAAGAGCTAGTCCTATAAGCTCTGTGGTGCATGCCATAAACTCAGAACAATGTAGTAGCAGTAACTAAACAGCTATGGGTTTGAATCTCATATATGGCAAGTGTTTATGTGTGTACCTCAAAGATTTTGGCCCCATTTACAGCTAGTACACATCTCAGAGTCTGACTTTAGTAGTCCTGCAGATATTATCCACCTTACAAGTACCCGTTGCCAAACCTAAACCATGTCAGTTCAGTGGTGCATGTGGTAAATGCATAACATAATGGTCCATAAATGTTGTTAGATAGAGGTTTGAACCTCACCCCAGGCAACTGTAATGTGTGATTAGGGTAGAATTATTTTTGGTATCTCTCACCCACTACATCACCCAATGCCAGTATTTACAAGGACTGGTGATGTTCCTCACCTTAGATGTACCTTGGGACAGCATGCATCCAACAAGATCTGTGGCATGTGCGATAAATGTGGTACACTATAGTAGCAATACATAGCTAGGTAGGGGTTTGAATCTCAGTGCTGGCAAGTGTGTGTGTGTGTGTGTGTGTGTGTGTGTGTGTGTGTGTGTGTGTGTGTGTGTGTGTGTGTGTGTGTGTCTGTTATCAGTATTCTGTGTGGAGGTTGTTGTGATTGTGTACTGACATGATGCATTGTGGAGTGGGTTTTGCTAAATTATTATATTGAGGACCTACTGTATGTCACAATGTCCACCTTACAAGGACAACAGATGTCAAACAGCAAAGAGGCTGATGTAGACAATACATAGCCCTACATGTGACATTATGGATCGGTGAACAATATAGGCAACCCTTGTATTACTCAGAGAACACTGTCCACCCATGTCTCATACACAAACACACTTGGCTAGGCAACAACCACTATATTGGTAGTTCCCTGCAGTGGACTACATGCCTGTTGACCACAACAGTGCCACTGACAACAGAAAGTACTGTGATGCGTATCATCTCCTGACTGTGTGTTATCCTGCAAGTAAAAGGACATGGCGCCCTGTTCCATCCCTACAATAGTCAAATAAATGCTTACAGTGGTCCTTTTGCTATGTTCCCTACTGGACACCTGCAACAACTGTAGAGTCTGCTAATGTAACCCACAAAGGGAATACCATGCCTTATACACATGCCCGGTATGGACAGATGTCACTAACTCCACTGAATACCTGTATCATGCTGTCAATGTAGGTGCAAGCACAACCTCAATTCCATAGCCAGGTCTCCCCAAATGAGGTCAGGAATGCTACATCAGAAGATAACAATCTGTACACACAACATGCCCCATAGACCTCAACTACACTTCCACATGTCAAAGAACATGTGTGTGGGGCACGTGCAAAACTCACACTGTCCATGTTATGGAATATAGCTCACATACATTGGAAGCAGTGCACATCACTAGCCACCCACAATAGTAACCCAGATGAGTGGATGGTGAATACAATACCCACCTGTGGGGACCACTCCAGGGACTACACCCTTGAGCCACACTAGAGACCATTGTCATGTGGCCTGATGCCAAGATATTCCCTTTGCCTAGCCTTGTACAGCTGTCAGGTCCATCCACCTACTACACACCTGCGAAGCAATGAACCTATGCATCTCAGTACTGACAAGTGTGTGTGTGTGTGTGTGTGTGTGTGTGTGTGTGTGTGTGTGTGTGTGTGTGTGTGTGTGTGTGTATGTGTGTGGAGAGTAATGCTTTTGAAGCCATTCACAATCACTACACCTCCCATTGACCTACTTTAGCATGTCTGCCTATGTCATTCACCTTGACATAACCCTTTGGCCATATATCAACCATATAAACTCTGTGGCACTTGTGATAACAGCATAATACAGTAGTGTAGCAAACAAGTTAGGTAGGGATTCTAATCTTGACCCTGCCAACTGTGATGATGTGTGAGTTTCCCTGACAGAGTGTGTGTGTGTGTGTGTGTGTGTGTGTGTGTGTGTGTGTGTGTGTGTGTGTGTGTGTGTGTGTGTGTGTGTGTGTGTGTGTGTGTGTGTGTGTGTGTGCGTGTGTGTGTGTGTCTAGATTGCCACCTGCTTTTGTGGACATTCACATGTACTACACTTCCCTTATCGCTTCTTTAGCACTGTTGCTGATGTCACTCACCTTCAAAGATACCTTTGGACAACTGTCCAACATGGAAGCTCCGTGGCACGTGCAATAACTGCATAACACCATAATAATAATACATAGTCGGGTAGGGGTTGAAATTCAGTACTGATAAGTGTATGTTTGTGCATGTCTTATCAGTATCCGCTATGGGTGTTGGGGTGAGTGTGTACTGACAGGATCCATTGCAGTGTGGGTTTTGCTACATCATTATATTGAGGACCTATATGTCCCATTGTCCACATTACAAGGCCAACAGTTTTCAAACACTGTAGAGGTTGTTGTAGACAATCCTCAGCCGTAAATATAGACAGCCATGTGCAATTACTGTATGACAGTATGGATTAGTAAACAATATAGGCAACTGTTATAATACCCAGATACCACTCTCCACCCACAGATCATACACAAACACACTTGGCTCTTGCTCTCTTACACCCTACGTTTTTTACTCTGTCCCTGCCTGGATGTGGAAAAGTGCATCTGTTTTGCATAGGCAGCAGCTTGAGTTTTGTAAGGAATGCTCATAATCAGCTGATGGTCTGTGCATGAATTGCAGTCCCCCACTTGCTAATTGCATGTGGAACAGCTGTGGTACCATTCCTACAGCCAATTGCATGGAAACACTCCTATAACTAAGCACTTCATGTGGGTGTTGGTCCTTTTCCTTCACTGTGAGCAGGACTTCATGTGGGTGTTTGGCAAACAGCATCACAGAGGGTAGTTGGAAATACCTCTTACAACATACACTGTGGAGACAGGCCAACAATCAGGAAAGGGATGTTCCAGACCTGGGGACAGAATGTAAGTATTGCTGTTATACATTTGAAGTAATGTTGGTTTAACAGGGTTTGTGTGGATATGGCTGTTTTACATGATTTAAAGTCTGGCATGACAGTGTTATGTGATTGAGGAAACTCTCACCTGTAGGGCTATCTGCAGACTGTCCAGAGTTTGGAGTCTTACATGTGTTGTTTTACTCACACATTTCCTATCCTTAGATATGCAGTAGCATACTCTGATGATTGCAGTCAGTAGATGGTGACATCCATGAGAGTTACTGACTTCATATCCTTCAGAAGAGATATGTCACAACAAACCCTGTTACACCAGGAACTTTCTCAGATTATCACAGCAATATGTCAATATTGGCCTTGTGTTTGTGCCTCTGTCCCCAAGTTTGTCACCCTTTGTCTATATTTCATGCAGTAAGAGGTGCATATGTACACATACATCATTATTTACTGACATCATACCTGGTAACAAGCCAGTGAGATATCAGAGTGCTAGACATGCTATGTATAGTAGGCTTCATATTTGAGGACAAATCCTGGACATTTTGTTGTAGTGTGTACAGTAGTGAGGTCTGTGTACTTATGATCATTGTTGACAGAGTGTGTATTGTGAATATGTTACTTGGCCTGTGTACAGACTGTGGGAGATGTCATGGTTCTTGGTCCTGTTCTATCTGACATTGCATGCTGCTCCAGTTTATGGTACCCTATCAGTATACATGTTTGTAGGGCCAGACTGACATATGTCCCATACCACAGTCAGGCATCAGACTACACTGTGTATTGACCCAGTATATGTAGGGTTACTGTGTGAGTGGCTCATATGAGGGTGGTGTTGTTCACACAGTACATATACTGTAATATTACTTAGGCTTACCATAATGTGACTGTGACTGTATTCAGATTGGTTGTGGGCATGCAGTTTCACACTGGTGTGTTACTCCATGCTGTTACATGCCTGTAGTGCCTGCTATATCTGCAAGTACATGTGTATTCCCCCATAGGAAACTTGGGTCAGTGTTGTGGCAGTCTGCCGGTAGTTTGCACAGTGATTTGTGACATG
>NC_056733.1:353532598-353595098 GCF_019279795.1 Protopterus annectens | reverse complement strand
CCACACACAAACAAAACTAACCTACACTAGAAACAAGCAGGGGGGCTTTGCCCACCTGCACCATCCATGTGGGGGACTGTGCCCCCCACACCCCCTACTTATATATTCTAACTCTGAGACCACACAATCACACACACAAAGGCAACTCACACCCACACGTTTCACAGCCCCTTGCACATACACATCACAACCAAAACACACACTACCATACACTACAGCACATAACCTACACACTTATACAAACTTACCTGCACTTACATCCATTCATACACCGCAACACCAGAAGGTCCAAACTTTGGGATTTTGAATTTCACGCTTCTGGTGTTTCTCAATTTCGAGCATTTGGGATTAGAATCTCAGAAAACTGAAATTCGGTATTTCAGTTTTTCGAGATTCTAAATGGAACCCGAATATATATATATATATATAAATCAATATACAGATATATATATATATATATATATATATATATATATATATAAAACTATGTATATAAATATATATGTGTATGTACATGTATACATATATCTACATATGTATATATATATATATATATATATATATATATATATATATATATATATGGGTTCACTTGGGAATACTGAAATCTTGAATTTCAAAATCGCGAAACACCAGAAGCGGTAAAATTCAAAATCCCGAAGTTCGGAGCTTCTAGTGTTGCGGTGTGTGAATGGTGTAAGTTCAGGTAAGTATATATGAGTGTGCAGGTTATGGGCTTTAGTGTATGTTAGTGTGTGTTTTGGCTGTGATGTGTGTGTGTGCAAGGGGCTGTGAAATGTGTGGGTATGAGTTACCTTTGTGTGTGTGATTGTGTGATCTCGGAGTTAGTATATATAAGTAGGGGGGGGTGGCGGCGCAGTAGTGTAGGACTGTATGTTTGATTGTGGGGGGATACTGTGTGTATGTGTATGTGTGTGGTGTATTTGTAGTGTAGGTTCGCGATTTTAAATTTCGCACTTCTGGCGTTTCACGATTTAAAGCTTTCGGGCATACAATTTCGGAAAACTGAAATTCGGGATTTCAGTTTTTCGAGATTCTCAAGTGAATATATATAGATATATATATATATATATATATATATATATATATATATATATATATATATATATACACATACATATACATATTCTTGTTATGTGTAGACATGACTGTTTTATACACCTTCCCAGATGTATCACACCATATTTATCTGATATGTGTATATTTAGATATAACAACATACTTGATTAAACACTAATATCACTAACAAGTACCACACAATTGTAGAAGTCAAAGCAGTTGTTCAATACTATTCAGTATGTGTACTGACAGATATATTGGAAAAACAATGACCATCTTCACAGCTTTGATGGCTTAGTGGTTAACTGCTGTGACTATACTGTACAAGGTTCAAGACCTGCAAGGGCTGTTTATATTATTCCTAGGCAGAACAACGACTGTTGGATACAGAGTGGTTAAGGCAGTTTTGAGCAGCTTTAAGCAGGTTTGCGTGGGTTTGTCCGATAGCAAGCAGTGCTAACGTATGGTTACACGAATAGGTGCTTACACCATGTAGGCTTCAATTACTAGTGCGCAAATCAGCTTAACATTTACATTTAAGCAATAGTTACACCTGTTAAGCATAGTTTAGCCTTGGTAACCAGTGATCACATTCCAGTCTGATAAAATAGCAGGGTAATGACATCTTTAATAAGTGTATTTAATTCCATGTACATAACATGCTTTTATGTGCTGTCATTACAGTAGCAAGGGGAGTGAGTATACTGTCTTGGACACCTGAGTATATATGGCTAGTACAACAATTGTTTCTTTTTGTATGTGTTTCATACATGGGTAGTATCCCAGGTTATATGCAGTCACAGTTGCATGTATTGTATCATTATGTTACTAAAGAGTAGATTGCAGATTGTAGTACTGGAACCATACACCCCTGAATGCAAAGCTGGACTCTGAGTACTGACTATTGTGTTCTTGCTGTGTGAACTGTGTGTTATTAAATACTTGCTACTGGATATTGATCTGATATGTGTATATGAACTGTAGACTACTATGTGTATAGGACATGTCATTGAGGGCTGCTGTCATGTAGTAATGGCATACCTATCAGTGTCAGACATCTATCTGTCAAAACATTAGTCCTAATGCATAACCTGTTGGCTAGCTGATTTCTGTCTGTCCTCTGTACTGATGTGCAGATGTCAGGTATCCATCTGGGCTGCTCACAGGCAATCTATGCTTGACTGACACTGACATGTCTGCCCAGCTGTGTTATGAATGCCACAGCTAGGAAACCCCACCATGTATGCACCACATGCCCTGGATACCTCAACTAGACTACCACAGTCAACAGATCATGCTTGGCTACAGGTCTCCAACCCAGGCACTGGCCATGTTATGTAATATATGTTGTATACATATCAGTTGGAACACCTCACTGGCCCTCTGCAAGAGACAACCAGATGATTGGATGTTGCATTTAACTGTTACCCTGAGGATCACTCACATGGCATCAGTTGATAGATGGCCTGCTGACAAATTTCAGGTGGCATGATACCACTGTACCCACATCCCCTACTCTTCTCATCTCTCCATGGACAATATCCTGGTACACACCTAGGAAAACCTGAACCTATGGACCCCAGTACTGACAAATGTGTCAGTGTCCATTGCTGAGAATGACAGTGTCTGTGTGTTTAAAACCTGCAGTTGATAATACCTTGAGGACCTTCTCACACATTACACCCCCCCCCCATTGCCATAGTTAGAAATAGCTACTGCTGTAATGGACATTAAATGTACCTTGTTACACTCTTCACCCTATGGGCTACCTGGAGCTTGGAGTACCAGCACAACATTGCTGTACAAATGGCTAGATAGGCATGGGTTACCCTCTGAGTCCTGGCAAGTGTGTGTATGTGTGCAAGTGTGCATATTTGTAGGATACAGCATTCTGAGACCACATTCTCCAAATACAATACACCTGGCCATACAGTATAGGGCATAGTGATGTTGCTGACATTATGAGAGCCATGACAAACCATCACCCTACTATCCCTGTGGCATGTGCAATAAATGCATATCCCTGTAGTAGCACTGATGAGATAGACAAGGGGTTGTATTGCAGTCTTGGTCAATGTGTGATTGTGGGTATGACAGAGCATTATCATGGGTTTCAATGAGTAAAATATTCAATGTGGGGTGTGGGTGCTGGGTATACTGTCTTTACACCATGGTACCCCCAGTACATGTCCCAAGGTCCACTGTATAAGGACCACTGTCACCATCAACCATACAGGCAATGGAGTACACTATCCAGCCCAATGATGCATGTGCTGTGTGCAAATTATCTGTAACAGAATGGACTCACTGACAAGCACTGATAAACCCAGGTCTCTCAGATCTCTCTATGACTGTTATGTGCTTGTCAATGTGTATATGACAGTACGGTATACTATGTATTGTCCATTAACACCCAGTAATCCCCCATTACCATACTGTAGAAGGCCTGGTGATGTTCCTCACTTAACAAGAGACTTGGGACACATCTCATCCTAAAAGTTGTGTGGTGTGTGCAATTAAGGCCAAACGCATTAGTAACAATAACTACCTAGGTAGGGGTTCTACTCTCAGTGTTGCCAAGTAGGTGTGTGTGTATGTGAAGGGATCTACTTCAGTTTGCAGAATATATATGTCCCAGAAGGTCATCTGTCCAAGAACTGACTGGCAAATGCTAACATTTCAAAGGAAGTATGTCATGGAAATTCATTCCATCAAAACTAGTAGTAGATGTGTAAATGCCCTCTTCCCCATTGTATAGCTGCACAGTGATACTGGAGTTGGTATATATAGTTAGCTGTTGATGTTGTGGACATAGTCACCCTCATTGGGGTTATTGTTGTGTGTATACCCACACTTAGTCTTCTGTAATACTGTACAGTGTTTGTTAACAGGTTAGGTAGTTGTCACTCACACTGTGTGTGGCTCTACACCACCCCACAACCTCCAAAGTGTTGGGCTGTGCCACCCACACCAGCACACCTATGTTTACCAACATCGGGATTGCACTACATTTGGGAAGGGGACATATACCCTGCCAGTACCATCGTCAATGACATTAAAGTAACAGAGTGATTATTTACTGATGTGATGTTTTGCCTATTATGTCTTTGTGGGATTACATAGGCTAAAATGGGTTCACTGCAAAATTAAGTACATCCATGTGTACAGTATTCTCTGTGTATTGCATCAACACCAAAGCCTCTGTGTGTATGTGTGTGTGTGTGTGTGTGTGTATGTGTGTGTGTTCATGTGTGTGTGTGTGCATGTGTGTGTGTGTGTGTGTGTGTGTGTGTGTGTGTGTGTGTGTGTGTGTGTGTGTGTTATACACAAACATGTGGTGTGTGCCACCCAGTACACTTACCATTGTCCACTGTAGAAGGGCTGCTGACATCAGCCACCATGCACTCACCTGTATACACCTTCAGACCTATCAGCCATGTGGCACATGCAGTAACTCTTATACAGACCTGTTACTTGTGTTCAGCTGCACCCAGGATATCAGTAGTAGTCCAAGAAGAACGAGCCAAGACCAGCGAAGCAATAATACACCTCTTTATTTCTGTAACCAACTGATAATCCACTCAATAATAAGTCCAATAATACACTAATGCAAGAACAAGATTAAGCGCTTTCATCCACTGTAGTGTGGACTTCCTCAGAATCAATTTACTTAGTTAATTAGTCCATTTTAAAACATTTTTGGCGCCAACTTCATATGTTGTTTAAAGACATATTCCACGTTCATTTTCTAAAAATGTTTTATAACTTAGAAAACAAAACGCATAAAACATACTATATCTATAAAGCATAATTACTAAAATTGATATACATAATATGTATTAAAACTGTATTAAAATGTATAAAATTGCAAATCAACAAAGCCTATAAAAGCCTATCACTCTAGTTAAGGATAAATCAAATTAAAATATCCAAAGCTTCTAAACAATGTAATATGAATAATGTAAAATATGAAATATGAAATATTAAAATGTTAAAATATTAGAATATTAGAATATTAAAACCTAACCAAGACCTAGCAATAGAACATAGCAAAAAGGCAGCATAAAATTTGGTAGCCTGTTGTTTAAGCTGAATGTAAATATAAATGTAAATATAAATATAAAGTGCAGTTGTGCATAGTATAATGAGAAATATATGAAATGTAACTAAAAACAAATAAATTCTAACTATACTATATAAAAATACTATATAGAAATATAGTTAAAATATATATATATACTATATGTAAAACCATATAAGCAAGAAATGTAAATATTCGTGAATTGCCAATAAATTACTTCTAGACTGTAATATATGATAAACTTAATGTAGTAAAATTTGAGTATAGGGTGCCAATAAACCCACAATGTAGTGTGTAAAAAGTATATAAATATAACAGTAGAGAAAATATATGTATAAATATATTAAAGAAGTAAATGGTAAAAAATAGTAAAAAGAATTCATAAAATTCTATGGCAGATAGTAATAAACGTATGGCAGATTGTGAAAAACAAAATGCATCATCATTAAGGTATATACAAAAAATCACAATCGTGATGATACAAATCAAAATCATGATGTAACGTGTATTAGATCATAATAATAAAAAGTATATTAAAAAATATGTGAAAAATGAGTACTGAAAATCAGGTGTGTATATAAAATTCCTTATCATGAACACAATTAAACACATATAAAAACACATATACACACTTGAAGAATGTACACAGAAACTTTACATTAAAAAAAAAAAAAACTTTACATTAAAAAAAATGGTCTTAATGAAGAATGTTCATTTAAACCTGGCTTAGTGGAAGCATCCATTAATATTTGCCATTTTGCCTCCCTAACAGCTAAAAAAGCCTTATGGTTACCTCCTCTAATATTGGGGATCACAAGTTCTAAGATGGCAAACTTGAAGTAATGTGTATTGTCCGTCTCTTGTATATGTCTACATAAAGCATTACTAATGTATTCTTTTTAACTGCATATAAATGCTCATATATTCGTCTTCTAAATTTCTGTTCAGTCTTACCAATGTATAAACAATTACATTGATGACACTTGGCTAGATACACAATGTTCATAGTATTGCAATTACCTCTGACAAACTTTACTTTGGTCCTATTGATGTTATCTAGGATCAAACTTTCATCTTCATTAATTACTTTGCAATACTGACAGCTTCCACACTTCCTAGTTCCTCTATCGTTTCTAATATCAATAGTCTGATCTTTATTTTTTCAAATATGGACTTCAAGTTCATACCCATTTTATATACAAAATTGGGTGTCTCACCCAATACTTCCATTAATTCGGTATCATTAAATGATACATTCCAATATTTTTTAATAATTTCTTTTATATAGTTTGTCTGTGGAGTGTAATATATAATACATGCCCTGTTGTACTTTTTATCTACATTCTTTACTGGTGTGTTATTAACACAGGGGTTGCCCAATACCGGGGAGTACTTAGTCCCCCATAATTCAATCACATATATTTTAACCTCCTTTATTAAATAATCAGGATATCCCCTGTCTAAAAATAATTTGCTAATAAAATCCATTTCCTTTTTCATTTCATGTTCAAGTGAAGTCATTCTTGCTGCTCGTATACATTGCCCCTTGAAAATGCTCTTTTTCATTTTCAAGGGGTGGAAACTCGTGTATTCCAAATAGTTGTTTGAAAATGTAGTTTTTCTATGAATACGAGAAGAAAAACCATCTTCAGTACTAGACGCAAAAGTATCCAAATATGAAATTCCTTTTCTACTAAAATTGTAGGTAAATTTCAGGAAAGGACTCGAATTGTTCAAATATAGGACAAATTCGTCTAGAATCTCCTCATTCCCTTCCCATAAAATAAATATATCATCTAAGAATCTGGTGTATAATTTAATGTAGTTATAATATTGACTTTTGAAAACATTTTCCTTTTCCCAATCCAGGAGAACAAGATTGGCAAATATGGGGGCACAAGCTGCCCCCATAGCTACTCCTGTAATCTTCCGGTAATACTCTCCTTCAAAGTAAATGTAATTGTGGTCCAGTACTATACTCATCAGTTCCAGAATTACCTTACTTTTCTCCCAATCCAGGATTGACTACTCATAGATACTGTCACTGAAACTTTGCATTCCCTGTTCCTTGGGGATACAAGAAAATAAATCTATTACATCAATAGTCACAAATATCAAATCTTTTTTCCAAATATCTTTTGTCAATAACCCCAAAAACATCCATCCATGAATCTTAGACTTATTATTGAGTGGATTATCAGTTGGTTACAGAAATAAAGAGGTGTATTATTGCTTCGCTGGTCTTGGCTCGTTCTTCTTGGACTACTACTGATTTTGGTTCATTTTGAACTCTTTTGCTTCTGTACCCAGGATATGACACAGTCAATGTGTCACCACAGTGCCATACCCCTTGTAGGAAACAACAGCAGACCAGCATTCTGCTGACACATAGACACCTACAACACACACGGAATACATTATGGAGACCACTATCAGTTAGTGTTAATAACAGCTTTAATGCATCATGGCTGGACAGCTACACATCCTGACATGTAAGTATTAAACTTTCTTGCTGAAAACATATTACACAGCATTACATTGCTACACCTTAGTACATTCACCCTGTGCATCAGAACCATATTAGTCTATCCCTGCATTGATGGTATGGATGACAGGGATGTGGCACAGGTATCATCATATGCACAGGGTGTGTTGTGGGTTTGCCAGAGACCTAGGCTGAGCCGTTTGGTTGACATCATGTGTGTGTGTTAGGGGGTTTCGTTATTAATGGGGCTGTGCAGATGTGGTGTGTAGAGATATGGAGGTGCCCTAGCTGTGTTGGTGATGTGTGTGTGTGTGTGTGTGTGTGTGTGTGTGTGTGTGTGTGTGTGTGTGTGTGTGTGTGTGTGTGTGTGTGTGTGTGTGTGCACAGTTCGGCCATGTCGCTGCCCTATACAGGGGTTTGTTGGACAGCTGCAGACTGTACATGGCAGGGTGTGCAGTTCACCGTCTTCGACCACGGACATGAGAACTGTGCCTACCAGGGTTCCATGGGCACTACCAGGTACAAGGCTAGATATGTTACTCTCCCCTGATTATGACACATGTCCTCTGGATCTGGGTCCCTGTTGGGACTGGCCATGGCCACGTGCACGTGGCCTGCTGTGTTGTGGTGTGGACAGCAGTCCCCCTGCAGTCCTGGTGCTGATACTGCCACTACAGGAGCAGCTCCGACTTGTTGCACATCCACGTAAACCTCCACCTGTTGGTGTTGCTGACCTACGTCCACATGGCTGTCGCCCTACTCCCACCATATGCTCTAACACAGACATTGCATTGTTGAGGATTCCAACCATCTCACCCAACCGTCTATCCAGGATCTCTGAAAAATAATGGTGGGCACCTGCAAGATCATGGATGTTGTTAAGAACAACAGAATGTGTAGCCCTCTGGACATGGGCACCAGAACCATAGAGTGAGGGGGGAGGGGAGCCCCCCACTTTTGCAGATCATCCATACCTCCCAACTGTCCCATATTACATCTTTATTTCTGAATTATTTTCATTTTCCGTGCTTTAGCTGATGTCATTGCATGTGCGATGATGTCAGCTCATTCCAGCCTATTGGAGTTGAGCTCACAACACATATTTCCAGGTTTCTGGCTGTTTTTTTGTGAGCGGGAATGGATATTTCTTAAAGGATTTATTTTTGGAAGGACGGTTTCGGTTTGGAATGCCTGCTGCCTGGGTGAAAGCTGCTGCAAGTGGGAATGGACAGTTTGGAAGCTGCTGCGAGCAGGAATGGACGGTTTGGAAGCTGCTGCGAGCAGGAACAGACAGTTTGGAAGCTGCTGGAGGCTGGAGTCTGGACTGTTATTTTCAGAGTGAGTAAGCTGCTGGGTGAACACATACTCTGTGTGTGTGTGTGTGTGTGTGTGTGTGTGTGTGTGTGTGTGTGTGTGTGTGTGTGTGTGTGTGTGTGTGTGTGTGTGTGTGTGTTCAGGTGGAAAAGGCAGCTTGAAATAACTTTTAAATTCTAGGGAAAATGCATTAAAATTTTCTCCATGATCATTAACAGGTCTTCTGTATGGTTAGTTCTGTCCAGACAAAACTCTCAGATTTAGACTTTGTTTTGAAATTCTGAACGAAATACGATTTTCTGCATCCTAATATGAGCCCTGATTATTGTTTGGTACTGAGTCAGATTTTCTTTTGCACGTTGACACTGTAGTGTAAAAAGTACTCCTTAAGTCTGGTCCCATGCAACTTTATCACCTTAAATTAGCAGTAATATGAGTTTTATTTCATAATGAATGAGAATTTGTTACTTTAGCTATTTTTTTAATAAGTGAAAAAGCACCATGTTAGTGGAAGCTTATAAAGGACCATATTCATTCATTGCCATACTATAGTAATAACACTAACTCACTATCAGGCCTAATAGCTTTGAAATCTTTAGGAATCACAGCAAGGCTTGACAAAAGAGCACAGTTCAGCAAAAAAAATGTTTATTAAGATATGTCAAATATTTGAAAACACCAACTGAAAGAGTGTTATTACTCTGTGTGTGTGTGTGTGTGTGTGTGTGAAAATGCCCCCAGCAGGATACATCTGGTAGCTAGAGGTGCTCAGGCTCAAACCCTGTACCTTGGGTACAGGTAAAAAGAGCCTGAGGTCCCTAGCCACTGTCACTTGTCAATTTATGCCTCACATTTTTGTTCTGTTCCTCTGGTTTTCAGGAGTGGTAAAACAAAACCTTTTATTCTAGCAATTTTCTAAGGTTATAAAACCAGTATTTGAAATGTGCCCCTATTTTGGGGCTGTATTCCCCCATTACTGGCTTTGTTCTGTATTTTTGTGCTAAGAGGTTGAGAGCTATGGTGAGAAGTAAGAACTGAATTGACTAAATGATATGATAGCCATTTAAGTTTGTCTTCCTGTCTTTCAAAAAAAACGCTGGTTTAGCTTAGTGGTATGTTGTTTGACTGTAGTGCTCTGGGTTCAAGACTTGGCAGTGAAATGCATGGTGGTAACAAAACATTTTATGTAAGCAACTTTCCAAAATTCTGCAAGCAATGTTTAAAATGTGTCCCTGGTTTTTGGCCTTTTGCCCCCCCCCCCAATTGAAAACAAGTTCAAGAAGCTGTGCAACATGCCTATGGCTTACACTACTGTGATTCTGTATTCATATATTGCGTGTAGAAATAGACTGTTATCATGGAAATGTTCTGAATAGGGCAGTTTTGTCATTATTGGTGCATGCATTTTGCTTCATTGCCTACTGGAAAAATGTTCAAACAATAAATTTAAAATGCAATTGTGTGTGGACGTAGCCTGTTATCAGGGAAATGTGGTGAATAGGGCAGTTTTGTCATTACTGGTGCATGCATTTTGCTTCATTGCCTACTGGAAATATGTTCAAACAATAAATTTAAAATACAATTGTGTGTGGAAGTAGACTGTTATCATGGAAATGTTCTGAATAGGATAGTTTTGTCATTATTGGTGCATGCATTTTGCTTCATTGCCTACTGGAAAAATGTTCAAACAATAAATTTAAAATGCAGATGTGTGTGGAAGTAGACCTTTATGATAGAAATGTTCTGAATAGGGCAGTTTTGTCATTATTGGTTAATGCATTTTTGTGTCATTGCCTAATGGAAAAAATGTTTAAAGAATAAATTTAAAATGCGCTCTAACTTAAGTCTAATAAGTGTACTGTATTATACAAGGAATATAATTTAATACAATCAGGAAGGTGAATCAAGGAATGCATTCATGCATGCATGGCCCTAAAAATGTGTTTGAAAACAGCTGAGAGGAAAGTGTGAAAGGCTCAAAAATCATGGGCAAATTTTAAGCTTTACTCTTATTACCAAAGCAATGGATGAAGGTAAAACAGTTCACACCACATTACCTTGACCTGGCCATGCCTTTTGACACAATCCCCTACTCAGGTGTAGTACAAAAGATGAATAATGTAGGAGCAAACACTTACATCACCAGCTGCATTGCCAACTTGGCTCACAGGATGCAGGAGATCAAAACAGGGGAAGAGACCAGTCACCTTTGGAGTCCCCCAGGGTTCAGTGCTGAGACTTTTTCTGTTTGGCATATACATCTCAAAAGTAAAAGGAAATACCAAAGAGCTTTGGCCAGCTAAGTTTGAGATGACTGCAAGCTAGGAGAAGTTATTGAATCCCCAAATGACTTAACCATCATGCAGGAAGGTTTGTCCCAAATAATAACTGGTGTCAAAATCATGGCAATGCCCTCTGAGAACTGATCCAATTGTTTGGCATTTGGGAACTTGTGTGTACAGTGATCTAACTTTTGACCAACATGTGCCCAGAGTCATGCAAAAGCATTTCTATATTGCACAGCTTATAAACAAATTGATTGTGACTAGATATAGAGATGTTGTCCCCCTTTACAAAGTTCTCATTATGTCAATCATTTTGTATAATGCCCACTTTGGCATGTATCTGTCCAGCCCCATGCAACGACTGGAATACCTTCAGAGATACCTGACTAAAAGGATACAAGTCCTAAACAATAAGTCTTGCATGGACCACCTCAAAGATTTATTACTATATTCAGTATCCTACAGAGTGCTTAGAGGTGACATGTCTGGCATACAAAGCATCCTCCGACATAATACAGATGGACCTACTGAACATCAGCAAGTCAAATGCATCAGAAATACTCAGTCCAGGTATCTAAACTGAATGTTGTGGAGAGATGGATATATATCACAGAGAGTACCACTATTCCAGAACTGACTATCCATAAAAATAAAGCAAAGCTCATCCATCCATATTAAAATGCAATTTGGATCTAAGGATGGGTAATAGAAAATGTACTCCTTCCCCTCATGCCACTAATGGATAGAGACATTTCCTAAATGCTGCATCTCTTACATGGCCCCTTCAAATTATCTATGGTATGATCACAGTTGTTCTCACTAGGGCTAATACACAATTATCAGCCATGGGGATAGCTAAGACCAATCAGAAAATGTTAATTCAAGCACCAAAAGGGAATTGGCTAAGCTTAAATGTCCTCCAAGTGAACCTATGTAGTGGTAGCAAACAGTTATAAAAAATTCACTAAGTGCCCCTGTCACCCACCCCCCCCCGTCTTTAACAGCTTCTGGTGCCTATGCCTCTGGAAACTCAGACCCTGTCTGGTATAATGTTCCATTCATGCCTGTGCCTCCATGACGGCCTGAAACATGCATCTGGTGACACCTGCTGTGGCACTTCTGCCAGGAGCATGACGGCCAGCAGCCCCCTCCTACGAGCACCCCTGTACATGTGCCTGTGTGGTACCTTGCCAGTCATCCAGTTATGGCTGCTGTGTACAGACACACTTGCCATAGTCCCCACACTATCCTGTCCCATGCCACCACCCGCCAACTGTCCCTCATCTATGGCCACTGGTGATGGGGTATGTATAAGCAATGTGACTGTGTGCAGGGATGGGGTGGATAACAGTGGGATGTCAACCGATGGCACAGCTTCAACCCCTGACAACCCTGCCTGTGCCTCACCATATCTATCATCATTGTCAGAGTCTGTATGGACACTAACATCAGTTTGTCTGCAGAAGGGACCCTGACCCACCTCGTCACCTGTGAGGGGAAAACAGAAAATGTGCCTTAAGACCTGTACGTCATTGCTTGCCTCTATACACACACACACACACACACACACACACACACACACACACACACACACACACACACACACACACACACTTACAGGTGAGGTGGCACAAAGATATTACACAGGCCTCTCATTACTTAGCTGTCAACATGCATGACATATGGCACCCAACAGCATGCACTGCAGCTATACTCAATCCCTGTTACCAGCATTATACATCTTTGTGATGCATGAGTTGTGTTAGTAGGTGATGCCCCTTCCCCTGGAACACACTGTACCCATGTACACAGTATTGCTGTGCACCTGTTCAGCACCCTGCCATGTACTGTGCACCATACCTCACAATTGCACACACCATTGCTGAATGTGTATATGTGTGGCAGTTATGTTTGCTCTGTTGCTCACAACCCCTATGTGTTTGTCTGACACATACCTGGATTGATATGAGGACAGATGTCAATAGTGAATGCCTGACATCCAATTTGCAGATCTCATAATCAGCAGTGCATGTATGAGCAATAAAATCCAATTATACTGACAACCTCCAAAGCTTACTATGGCTATGAGGAGTGCACACACCCTTACTGACATGCCACCCTCTTCCCTGATATGCCATGGGGCCACAATACTACATATGTTAACATTACACACACCTGATATGTGACATATGACCTGTGCAATCAAATGCAGTATCAAACAAATGTGTTAGTGGTGCAGATGTTGATTGGGATGCATCCAATATGTGGGTTGCATAAGTGTGCACACCCTTAACACAATGGTTTGTTGCAGCACCTGTTAAGTGAACTACAGCAGTCACTATTCCTGGAAGGTGTATATTAGCATGGCCCATTTTCACTTACCATTATTTGGTCACTCCACCCTAGAAATGTCCCCCAACTCTGCCAAATTGAAAGGTCAACTCATGTGCACAGCCCTTGGAGTCACACAGTGCCTTCACTATTGCTGTGGAATCAGAGTTATGTCTGGCACAATACATGACCTTGACTGTGTTCACTTACAAACATTCTTAGCGAGCTTTGGGTGTATGCTTCAGTTCACTGTTGTGTTTCAGGATGACACCCCTCTCCATCCTCTGCCTTTTTGCAGATGCTTGACAACTATGGGCCACACATGAGTGTCATTTTGCAGTGTCCCAAATTCAGAACACCATGTCTATTTGCCTAGTTCCTGCTAATGAACAGCAAACCTACAGGTGTACACTGGCACCAGCAAGGTACAGATGGGGATGGTGGGCCTGAGGTAAAGTGAGGTGTTGCTTGTGCAGCACATGTATCTTTATTAAAACTGTCTGTAGGTTTCAGCCTTGGTCTTGGTACACCATTACACATTGCAACACAAGCCTTTGGGAGACTTCATTTTATGCATATCCTACCTGTAGAGAGCCCTGGATGATGTCTCCTGTGGAACAACTCTTCCATCTGATTACCCTAACCCATAGGCCACACTTATGCAGAGTCCAGGTAATTGTCAACACAGGTACTTGCTAGACATTCCTGCAAGTCCCTCAGTGTTGTTGCATGTGTCTGGTCAACCTCTGTGACCAGTTTGCAACATATGTTGTCATTTGTCTTGGATGGGCATCTGTTTATTTCCTACACTAATGGTGCCCCATACTTCATCATCACATACATGCTTTTCTGCACTGTTAGCCATGGTATATACAATGGCGAGGTAAGGCTACATCTCCCACTTCTGAGTGCTACCTTTTGGATATGGGATCCATTCCATAGTTTGTAAGATGTGTGCAAGCCACGGGTACCTCTGTTGCAGGTGAGTGGGCAAATGTCATGGACATACTTCTTGGACAGCAGACCATTACTTGGTGTGACACTGAGGACCCATACTTGATGGAAGGTGCATACTCAAGACGAGTCCATGCTGCAGTACCTCAAAAGCTGCTTTCACAATACGTTATTTGGAGTGTGTGCACACATATGCTTCCATTATTTGTTAAGGTATGTATTCCCCATATTTGTTGTCCTAACATAGGATTCCATCTTACACATTCATTACTCATGTTAGGATCACATTACAGGTTGTAGAAGTTGTGGAATGTGGTATTCTGATATGCCGTTCTGTAGATGTGTAACAGTTGCCATTGTAATACTGGTGTATACACTCACTGTTGTACCTACTGTATAAGAGTAATGTTTCACACATGTCCCTACTGTAGGCCATGTGTCACACCATTATGTTCATCTCTGTCCACACATGTTGCACTGACAGGTTGTTAGTTATACTTCAGGACTCTTGCATACCCTTCAGATATGCCACCATGGTCACCACTGTGATGCAGTGCAGTTAACAGCAACAATAAGTGAACATGTACAGCATGCATTATGGGTAGGTGTGATAAATGTTTGCATGGTAAATGCCATGGCCATAACATGGCCGATGTATTGGCAAACCTGAACAAAAGACCTCCTTACTCACCAGCTACAGGCTGCTGCCCCAGAGGTATACCAGAGGGACCTACTTAGGTGTGTGAGAGATGTGATGTCAGTAGCCACGCCTGTGACATTGGTATAGGGTGGGTGCAGCATTTCAGTACGTCAACAGTACAAACCCACAATACTACAGATTATGCACATCTGTTCATTACTACACCGCAGACTGAGTATGTTATCTGACATATGCATGAAGATACTTAGATGAGGATGGATTAGCAACAGTGGTCTACTAATGTGCCTTGGGGCCTTATCTGAATGCTCCTCATCCATTGTGTGGGTAGCACCCACCTCCACAATGCTATCATCCGGTTCTTGACTTTGCTGATGGGCAGGTGCCCCAAGGCTGGCGAGGATCTCCTCCATATGTGTCAGTGAGGGCTGGATGGCATGACCCCCACCTGTGGCTAGCTAGTCCCTCCTAACTGCAGCAGCACGCTGATGGGTGCGGCAGATGAGGTTAGTGCAATGATGTCGCACCTGCTCATAACTGCAGTTATGCAGGCCAACATCGTTTACCCTGTGGACGAGCTCGTTCCACAGGGCAGTCCTCTCCTGCAGATCAATGGCTGTACGCCCAAAGAGGGTTGCATGGTGATGCACCAGGAAGTTGATCAGAATGTTGTTCTCTTGTGGGCTGAATGCCAGCAGTCACTCTCTCGACATGGAACATGCAAGACATAAACAGGTAAAAAGGTCTGAGGACCTCATACTGCAAGGATATAATAGTTGTTAATTGGCACCCCCCCCCCCATCGTATCTGCATAACTAATCTGAATACACACATCAATGGGTATGTTTACACCAAACCTTCTGTTGGAACATATATCCTATTGTGCAACAAATATTGAAATGTGTTTCTATTCATGTTCCATGTTGAAAGACTATCATTGGTGGCCTGTTGCTAACAATGTAACTTGCATCCATTGTAATGGCCACTGTGGTTCCATATATGCATGTGTTCTGTTTGCTATGCAACTGTTCCAAATCTGATGTTTTGCGTTACTGGGAATATGTATGCATACTGTTATAACTAATCTTGGATTGTGTTGACTATTACTACCCACATATGTTCTAAAACTGCAACACAATAGCACGTTTGGGAAGGCTGTTCCCAGCAGAACCACCTCTCACACCTCATCTGGCCATGGCACCAAGCCACAGCACATCTGGGACCCAACCTGGGACCTCATCATCTGCTGGGCCTGCACTTCCTTCAGGTGGAACCACCTCAGGAGATGGAGCCTGTCACCCCCCTGGGAGCATACATGGACAGAATCCTGTAACCTGAAGTCAGGTCCAGGATCTGGTGCATAGGGAGCTCTGCAGAGAATTGTAGGATCTGCTACACCACCTTGAGGCCCTTGTGACACACATAGAGCTTCAGCCTGACCCTCCTACTCAGCCCTCAGCACAGCCACCTTCAGGGCCATGAAGGTGCAGTCGTGGCTGCCATGGGTGGGGACTTCAGCCCCATTGTTTTCATTTGGGGGCTCATGGGGTTCCAATCTCCAAATAACCCTCCCTGCCCAAGGTGTTTACCCACCACATGTGTCATATACTGCCCATGTATGCTGTCTTGTCTGTCATGTGTCTTCCGAACCAACCTACCTCCTCATATATACCTACTATCCTTCCCTACCATCCCACTCTCACTTTAACACAAAAGGGCAATCTGTTACCAACACAAATGTCACACCATATATGACTGTCCATTTCGCACTGACTTACAACTACTTACCGGTGCCTTAATCACTCTGTATCTAACAGCCCTTTTTCTGGCCAGCAAATACATTATCAGCCCTTGCAAGTGTGTAACCCAGGACCCTGCACACCGTAGCCACATCAGTTTACCAGTAAGCCATCTGAGCTGCAGATATGTGTGATGTGTTCTCAAACATATCATGCAGCACATTCAACAGTAGGGGAAATGTATATATATATATATATATATATATATATATATATATATATATATATACATACATATATATATATATATATATATATATATTTACACATATATATATATATATATATATATATATATATATATATATATGTGTGTGTGTGTGTGTGTGTGTGTGTGTGTGTGTGTGTGTGTGTGTGTGTGTTGGTATATACGTACACATACACGTCTGTGTATATATATATATATATATATATATATATATATATATATATATATATCTAGGACATTTGCTCAAATGAGCAAACGTCCAAATCCATAATAACTGAACACACTTTAACGAAAGTGCTTTTATCGAAAAAGCACTTTCGTTAAAGCGTGTGACAAAAAAACAAAAAAAACACTACATTAACATTTTAGCAAGGGGGGCTTCACCCCCCTGCACCTCCCATGTGGGGGGCTGTGCCCCCATACCCCCCTACTTTATTATTCTCTCTCTGAGAACACACTACAGTGGGCAAAAAGGAAATTTCCCTTACCTGCACCACAGTACAGCCTCGGCAACAGGCATACTTACGCAAAAGTGTTTCTTCAGTGAAAAGCACTTTTGCGTAAGTATGCCTGGCCTTTTGGGTTTTGGTCGTTTGCTCATTCGAGCAAATGTCTGGAATCCATATATATATATATATATATATATATATATATATATGCATGTATGTATATATTAGTAAACACCGTAACAAGGAGGTCCAAGTAAACCAAGAGTAACCAACAGTCTTCAGCCACAATTGCTTGCTCCACCACGCTGGCAAAAAAACGATAAGGCGATAATCCAAACCACTTTATTGGAAAACAACAGATGACCCAGGTTTCGTTCTATGACGAACTTCATCAGATAACCAACATCCAACATCTCATTCCTTAAATACATTTGTCCCACCCACTAATTACATCAATTAACTAAAATTACTCAATAAAATAATTATTCCGTTTAAAGACACAGTATACCATTATATGCATATAAAATAAATAACTTGGATACAAAATACTAAAATCACATCCTATACCTTATAAATATATATAATATATATGACATAATATGAACTGTACAGTTGAACAAGGAATAATAAAATCACACTTCATATTTCCATAGGTAAAAAATATATATATATATAATATCTAACATATATTGAAATTGCATAGTATTACATAAAATATAACAATGTAAAGTTGTTAGTGAACACACATAAAAATATTAGCATAAACATAAGTTGAATCATGAATATGTATGTACATGCTACTATATAAAATGCATGAAATATATATATAAAAATATATGTAAAACAAACCTTATATGTATGTATATGTATATAAACACAAAAATGTATATTGTAAAAATTCTACATAAGAGATAGAAACATAAATATGTGAAATATATATGTATAAGTTGAAATTATAAGTGTATATTATGTATATAAATGCACAATAATTTAATAAAATTAATATTTCCATAACCATAATCTACGTTGTGCATGATTAACTCATAATGTGGCCACAATTTACCTGCCTTTGACCATGATGCTTTTCAAAACCACAGTACAGCCTCGGCAACAGGCATACTTACGCAAAAGTGTTTCTTCAGTGAAAAGCACTTTTGCGTAAGTATGCCTGGCCTTTTGGGTTTTGGTCGTTTGCTCATTCGAGCAAATGTCTGGAATCCATATATATATATATATATATATATATATATATATATATATATATATATATGCATGTATGTATATATTAGGTTTACCTTCATAACTCCAATCACAATATGGTCGACCCTGCTTCTCTGAATACCGAAGTGTGACCATCCAAAACGTCAAACACCACAAGTCCGAACGTCAAAATCTCGTCCCCTTTGTGACCCATGGTAGCACTGGTGTGGAGGTGTGACATGGGTGGAAATATTGAAATTTGACATTTATTCAACATTTTAAAAGTATTGCGGTTCTGGTTTCGCTGAAATGGTTCGACGATGTGGCCGGTTGATCATATGTGATCGACAATATGAAGGTAAACCTATTTTATATATATATATATATATATATATATATATATATATATATATATATAGTGCCTTCAGACATCAGGGCCACACTCTGAACCTCCTTCCTGAACTGCTGCACTGTTCTGCCTTTCTACAACACAGACAGTCACATGTGGACACAGCCTAAAATTACTGGGGGATATATAGGGACAGATCGTAGATAGGCCTATTACAAACCTATGAAGTTTGTGCATGACACATTTCACATTAGCATGACTGTTCTGAAGGTGGTGGGTCCTGACACTCATGTGTCTATCATGACATCATTACTTCCACCTTCAGCTATTTGCCAGACTAATATACATGTTTGGAGGAACAGAAAAACACTATGATGGCTTACATCTTGTCATTCTGTGCAGATCCGCACAGTTGACAGGTATGGTCCACTGCCCACAGGGCCAGGTGCTATGTCCATAGCAGTTATTCAGCAGAACATCATTACAGCAAGTCTTGATGGCACATATCAAGCTTTCAAAATCATCTGTCCCATTATTACAGACCAAGTACTACATTCAATTACATGCTGACATGTTTCACATACCTGTCTTATTAGTATGCTCTTTTCTGTGTTGCACCTCAGGATGTCTCCCTTGTTTGTTTTTTTCTTTTTAGTATTATGATTTTTTTTTTAAATATTATTTCTGTTTTTGTTGTTTTTTTTGTTTGATTTTGTCATTCTCTCTGTCCCTCTGTCTCTGTCTCTCTCTCTCTCCACTACCGGGATTGAGCTGGTTTGAATAGGTTGTAGCATGGCTTTTGTAGATGATGCTCATGATCAGGTGATGGCCTATGCACCAATTGGTGTTCCCCACTAGCTAATTGCATGGAGCCAGCTGCTAGTACTTCCAATAGCCAATGTAATAGCAACCCACTACTATAAATGACTACATCATGTGGGCATTGTCCCTTTGTCTTTCCTGTATGGAAGACATCCTTCCTGTGTGTGGGCAGCAGTGTTACAGACAGCAGGTAGCAATACCACTTACAACAGGACTCGCAGACACAGGCAAAATACATGTTTGTATAAGGTTCTAAATCTACGGACAGTGTGAGTATTGCTGTTATATGCATTGAATACTGCTGGTTTTACAGGGTTTGTGTGTACATGCTAGTTTTGCATGGAATGCAGTCTGTCTGCATAGCTCTCAACTGTGGGCCTATCCACATGATGGCCAGATGATTGGCTGTTATATATTGTCTGTTCACCACACAGGTCTTGTGTCTGTCATATCAGTGGCATTATCTCTGTTGATTGCTATCGGTACATGACAACATCCATTTGTGTTTCTGACTTCATATTCCTGCGTAAGGGTATGTTGCAACAAATCCTGTAACACCAGCAACTTTCACAGTGTATAACAGCAATATTTCAAATATGGCCCTGTGTTCCAGCCTCTGTCTTCCACATATATACCAGGCTTTGTCCAGATGTCATGCAGTAAGAGGTTTTTAGGTAATGGCCTATCATTATTTAGTGTTGGCATTCCTACTATCATTGCAGTGATGTTGTAGACTCCCACAAAACTTGTGGGGTAGGGTCCATACATATGAGGGCAACAGCTGGACAAAATGTGTGTGACCTTGTAGAGTCCAGAGGTCAGTGTATGGAACATACTGTTATATGCCCTTGTCAGACATTTTATGGGGGAGGGGTATTAAATGCTTTTAACCTAGGCTGTTACAACATGTGAGGGATATCAGAGTTAAGAAACATTGAGGTATATGGCTGTACATTTTCATACATTTCACCATGCGAACAGTGGTGGGCTACAGCTTACTGTCTTACACACGGTTCTGTCAGTGTGATAATGATGTTTTAAGTTAAGCATTGTTATGTAACAGATACATTTACATTGTGACAACTAATACTTTTCCCCCTAGGGGTTGAGTACAGGGTGTAATTGGAGGCTGCTGAACTACATCTGTAATTAAGTGTTGATTGGTTATTATCTTCAAGGCAGGTGCTTTTTTACTGTTGTACTACTTGAAGGCCTTAGCCTGGACAGCAAAGTATGTTATGTTTTTCACACTACTGTATCAAATGTTTTGTTTGAGAGTTGCATTAATCATTTATTATGTATTTCAGACACCTAACTGCTATAAGAAATGGCATAAACAATTAAATAGTACACAAATAAAGATTTCTGTATATGCAAACTTGTGTGTGGTGCCATGTCCTTTGCATCCGTATATGTTTTATGCAATAATTCTCATTTGTAGGAATGAATTGAACACTGGCCATTTTAAAAGGTGGCAAATGTAGGAATAATGGCTGTTTGATATGCTGTGCACCCTCTATATATACTCTTCTTATACATATCTCTAAGTACTAATATCTTTATATGAGTATATGTGTTTATATATTATATATATATATATATATATATATATATATATATATATATATATATATATATATACCAGAACTGGACAGAAAAGAACTATTGTTTGTTAGCTTATCTTTCCTTCAACGTTATATACTAATTGCTGAAACTGTGTTGCCTTGTTGGCTCTTCCTGGTTTATTTTGTACATAGTGCCTTAATAAGGTTCAACAGTTCCGTAATTAATTGCTAACTTACAATAGTTCCTAGACAGAGCTATACAGTTTTGTTCAGTTAAATATAATGTTACATTTATTATATAGTGCCTAGATGTAGTTATACTGTTTTAGTTATACACTACGTTTAACTCTTCTCACTACTTGCACAGTCTGCCTGAATTGAAGCTGTCCTTTTTATTTATACTTCATGGGATATCTGAAAATTGTGATTAGACAATTTATGCAGTTTTTTGGTAGATGCTACATACCTCTGCTTATATTGTTTGCCTAAACTGATGTTCTCCATTTTTACAGATTGTACTCCTCTTACTCAACATTTAGCTGGTTTATGCTTTGTGATTGTGGATTGTGTGTACTGACTTTAATGAAGTAAGATTTAGATAATTGCATTCCTCCTTGCCTACCCCTGCATACTCCTATATCCTACCTTTTTATGTTGCTTTTCTCTCACTTCTACTTTACTCTAACTCTCCCTCAACTTATCCTACATATATCAAGTCACATTCTTCCACTCCTCCATTGCTCATCACTCTTGTCTACCTCCACTTTCTCCTTCTACTCTACTTGTTCATCTTCTCTCTTTGTTTTATCACCTAACTTGTATGTTTTTACTCTCTTCCCCAGTACTGCACACCTGAAGGTCCCTCTCTGCACCTGGACTCTAAGAATTCACTCCTGCAAAACCTCTGCTGATTTTCCACCTCTGCTGATTTTCCAGGACATACCTACCTGCTAGTCTGGGCCATTCAAGGAATACAACTACTGTTCGGACCCCATTTATGTTCACATTTGAATGTATGTAGCCTTGTACTAGACTTATTAATCCAAGAATACCTATCTATGTTAGCTTGTCCTTCCGTGTGTGTGAATCAGCAGCCTACCGCAGTCCGGTACCACCCCCTCTCCCACCTGCATTCCTTAATTTCTAGTGTATTAACTCCAGGTTGCTTATTCTAAAAAGGACTTACTTAAATAGACTCCCCTATCTTATTCCTTCTCTAGCTGCTATCCTTCCTTTCTACTCTAGGTGACAGTACTCATACTTCCTACAGCCTGTATCTTTTTTGAACCCTAATGTCTAACATTACCTCTATCTGTCTGTAACTACCCAATAGCCTCCTAAAACTCTTTCATACTCTCTGAATCCTAATGTAACCCTCCCCCCTAACCTTAACCAGCCAAAGGATAAAACTCCTCTATAATTGTCTTTTCCTTGTTCTTACATAAAGTAATACTTTATATAGTTTTTCTATCCATTAACCTAGTTTTTTTCCTTGTTCTTACATAAAGTAATACTTTATACAGTTTTTCTATCCAATAAACTACTTACATTCCTGTGAACAGCAGTGGCTGATACTTTTTCAGATGGTCTCTCTCACTCTGTTGCTCTATCCCACTCCGTTCACCCTTTGGGCTCACTCCGCTCCCCTACGCTGCCCCCAATTCCCACACGCCCCCAATGCTCCTACATTTATTTAACTACTAGGCACACCCCCATCCTATTCCACTCCAATCAGCTAGATCTCATCATAAACTCACCCAACCCTTTTTATTGTACATCACACCCACTAATTAACTAACCTAACTCCTCCCCTATTACTTAAGTCATACTACTACTCCTCACCTGTACCTTCAATCTACCTCTTACCTTCTTGCTCATCCCCCCAATCATTAAAATATGTACAACATTCACCCCTTTGCTACTTAAACTACTTATCAGCTTATCATTTCTATCTTCTCTTGTAACTACTTATCTCTCAACCTCCTATGAATACCCACTTTACTGTACTTTTCCATTTCCCTCTAAACACACCTCTACACCTATATCGCCTCTCTCTCCTACCTTCTTAAATCTCACTACTCAACCCAACTACCTACTAGCCAAATACCATAGGCTAGCACACTTCAAGTTTAGCAAACAAAAATCTAGGAAACTAATTGACTGCTTCTACAAACTTCTCCAGCCTAAATATTTTAAACTCCTCCGCTTACTTTTGGATGGAGATATTCATCCTAACCCTGGCCCACACCATGCCAATATTGATGCCTGTAATAAACAAGATAAAGCTACTTCTTTATCACCTACAATACCTACCAACTCTCTCTCTATTGCTCATCTCAATATACGAAGTATCTGTAATAAAATTACTGAAGTCCATGCCCTTCTAGAAATCCATCAACTCGATATTTTATGTTTAACTAAAACATGGCTAAAGCCTACCATTAAAGACAATGAAATCACCCCACCTGGGTATAACATCATTAGACTTGACCGCACTGCCAAAAAGGGAGGAGGGGTAGCAATTCTCTATAAAGCACAATTCCAAATTAGTACTACAAATCTGATTTCTACCCTAGATAATAATGCCGAAGTTATCAGCTCTAAGTTACAACTCAACCATAGTAAATCTATAAACATCATTTGTGTATATCTTCCTCCAGGAAATAACATTAACACACTAGAAAGTATCCTCAGTTCACTCTCTACCAACCTCCCTCAAGAAACATTAGTCCTAGGTGACTTTAACATTGATTGGAATTCCTGTAATAATACAAACCCCACCTCTCACATAAACCTATATGGCTTTACACAACTTATCAATTGTCCTACCAGAACTAATAAAACCAATAACAACAAAGCCACCTTAGACTGGATTCTTACTAATACTCCCCAACAAGCCTACCAATCAGGCAGCCTTCCAGATGATCTTAGCGACCACTCACTAACTTATGTCATTAGACATAAAACCAACCTAACTTTACCTACCACTTATAGAACACTACGTTCAAAAAAGAAATGTAACTCTGAACATTTTCAAGCTGAATTAATACAATGCAATTGGTCCCCACTAAAATATCTCCCACTTAATGAAGCAGTAGAATACTTCAATTCTACATTCTTATCTATTCTGGATCATCATGCCCCAAGTCGTACTATTAGAACCAAAGCTAAGGCAGCACCCTGGTTGACCAATAATACTAGGCAAAAAAATCATTCTCAGAAACAAATCTTGGGCTAAATGGTGTGCCACTAAGACTCTAACTGACCTCCAGAACTTCAGAGAGCTTAGAAACAGTACAAAAAAAGCCATCGTAACAGACAAAAAAAACTATTACCTTCAATTACAACAAACCACCAAAAAGGAACCTAAAAAATTCTGGGCCAGTATTAATAATCTTTTATCCCCAGGCCAGTCTATTACACCTAACCCTCAGGACTCTAACCCAGAGAATCCCACACAGATAGCCAATGACTTTAATTCTTTCTTCACTAATACTATCCAAACTCTTGCTAGTCACCTATCTCCCGACACCTCAAAGCTACTCTCATCTACTTTAAATCCACCTCCCTCCCTTCACCTACAACCTGTTTCTACCTCCTTTATCTTATCACTGCTCCAAAAATGAAAACCTACCACCCCCTCTGCAGATAAACTTCCTGCAGAATTCTTGCAAATAGGAGCCAAAGCTATTGCCTATCCCATTTCTATTCTGATAAATAGGTCTATAAATGAAGGAATCTTCCCTTCTATCTAGAAGATCTCTCACATCATCCCTCTACACAAAGGGGGAAACTAACGATTACTCAAACTTTCGCCCCATAGCACTTCTATTACCTATAGCTAAGATCATGGAAAAATGTATCCATAAACAACTACTTAACCACCTTCTCCATTACAACCTACTTGCTAACTGTCAGCTTGGATTTAGACCTTCCCACAGTACCACCACTGCTTTACTCTCCTTTACCAACTCCATCAACTATAACCGTAACAACAATAATCTATCATCGTCAGTCTTCATTGACTTATCTAAAGCTTTCGACATGGTTAACCACAAACTTCTTCTGCACATACTAAAATCTCTCTCACTTGATCCTCCTTCCTTAACTTGGTTTACATCTTACCTTGAAAACCATCAGCAGGCAGTACTCTGGAAAAACTCACTATCTAATCTCCTTCCTATCTCTCTAGGTGTACCTCAAGGCTCTATCCTAGGCCCCCTTCTATTTTCTATTTTTATTAACAACCTCCAATCAGCTATCCCAAACACTACCTGCATACAATATGCAGATGATTTGACTATAATCTGTACTGCTACCTCTCAAACTGAACTCCAGTCTCTTACCCAAAAAGCTTTTACCTCTGTTGAACAATGGTTCTTAGACCGTTGCCTACTCCTCAACCCTAAGAAAACCAAACTGTTATTGTTCTCACCTACTCATAAATCTACACCACTAAACTTCACTCTCACTTCCACTGATAGTACTGTTATTTTTCCAGATTCAACTACAAATATTATTAGGGATAACTATTGACAATAATCTCAGCTTTGACACTCATATAAACAATACATTAAAATTAGTTAATAAAAAAATAGGATCCCTTTACAGAATCAAACCCTTCCTTACACCCATAGCAAGGACCACATTAGCCAGATCTCACCTAATCTCTACTCTTCTATATGCTTCCCCCATTTACACTAATCTCTCAAAAAACAACCTTAAGAAACTAGCTACGTCTTACTATAATATTGCTCGATTTGCTACAGGATCCCCATTTAGAACTCACCACTGCCTGAACCTAAGACAACTAGGTTGGCTTGAACTTCCTAACCAGCTTGTACTTCAACAGCTCTTAGTAGCTCACAAGATTCTATACTACCCAACTAAAATACCAATACTTTCTAACTTCATTTCACCATACAATAACCTGAAACATCTACGTTCTTCTAACAAACTACTGATCAATATTCCCAAACCCAAAAACTCTGCAGGTGAATCCTTTTCCAACTCTGTTGGAAAAATGTGGAACAAACTCCCCTCTGATATCTCATCTTTATCCTCTCTACCACTTTTTAAAAAGCAACTGAAAATGCATCTTAATAAACACTGGCTTTGTTCCTGCACCAACCCAGATTAACTTTCCTTCTTCCTCTCTCTCCTTTCTTCTTACATGATTCGTTCTTTCTCTTCTCCTTATATCCTGATAGCTCTCCCTCTACATAACATCTATGCAGATATATGCTATCACATATACACTGAATGACTTGTGTAATCCAAAATAACAAAAAAAAAAAAAAAAAAAATTTTTGTATTTTTATTTTTATTTTAAAACATCGTATGATTATACTTTTCATTTTTGCTCCTATCATATTTGTGTATTGACTAGCTCTGTTTATAAATTTCAATCTTGTATTACCTTTTCTCTATTTAAACTTGTAATGACTGTTGGAGCTTATCTCCCCGGGCCTCTACTGAAAATGGACATGTATCCAGCTTGACTAGCCCGGTCAACAAATGTAAAATAAAATAAAATAAAAATAAATATACGTGTGTATATATATATATATATATATATATATATATATATATATATATATATATATATATATATATATATATATATATATATATGTGTGTGTGTGTGTGTATGTATATATGTGTGTGTGTATATATGTGTATGTGTATATGTATCATTGGAATGTTTAGTGCCTCCACATTGTGCATTCCCTATGGTAGACTGACTGTTCTGCATGATATGTTACAGATATCCTGACATCTTACAGCTGAGATGGCTTACTGTTAACTTATTGTGGGTATGTTGTGCAGGGTCCTGGGTTCAAGACTTGCAAGTGCTGGGTATTGTGTAGCAAGGCATATCTGTTCAGCTGTGGAGGAAGTGGAAATGGCAATAATTAAAACAGATCCCTAATTTGGGCCCCTTCAACCCCATTAACAGTGTGTTTGGTCAGATGTTTTGCAGTGAGAGGTTCAGAGTGTGGTTCCAATGTGCAAATGCAATACACATTTATATATATATATATATATATATATATATATATATATATATATATATATATATATATATATATATATATAGAGAGAGATAGAGAGATACACACACACACACATATATATATATATATATATATTGTGTTTGTGTATATATATATATATATATATATATATATATATATATATATATATATATATATACACACATACATACATCTACATATATAAATTCATTTTCCCTACTGTTGAATGACTGTGCTGCATGATATGTTTGAGAAAACATCACATTTACGTATAGCTCAAATGGTGTAGTGATAAGTCACTGTGGCTATGGTGTGCTGGATCCTGGGTTCGAGATTTGCAAGGGCTGATTGTTTTGTTGCTGGGCCGAAAAAGGGCTGTTGGATACATAGTGACTAAGGTACTTTTAAGCAGTTGTAAGTGGATTTGTGCAGGTTTGGGTGAAGGTAAGCAATGCTAACTTCCGGTTAAATATGCTTACTGCCAGTTAGCCGGAAAAGTGCTTATACTGTGTAGGCATTGCTTACCACCATGCAAACAGGCTTAAACCTGCTTACTACTGCTTAAAAGTGCGTACTCCCACTTACTCCGTGCTAATTTTTTTAATAGAAAAGAAAAAGGGAGATAGGAAAGTGGTGAAAAAGGGGGCACACAGAGGGAAAGACAATAGGGAAAGTAGCTAGGGATGTGCAGGATGGGTGTAGGGAAGGTCCACAGCTGTCCATTTCTTCTACAGCAATAGCTGTGCATATAAACTGAATTTGGAGGTAGAGTTGAACACTCAAACCCATAAGAGGAGGGTGAGGACAACAATAATGTGTTGTGAAGCCAATAAGACTAGATTACATGTGTCCAGTGGACATGTGCAAAATGGACAGCTATGTATGGGGCGAGATTTTTCTGGGGGAACAGATTGCTCTTTTTTTTTTAAGGTGAGAATGGGATGTTGAAGAAGAATAGTAGGTATATTTGGGGAGGTAGGCTGGGTAGGAAGACAGACAAGACAGCATATAGGGGCAGTACATAACACATGTGGGGGGTAAACACATTGGATGGGGAGCGGTGTTTGGAAGTCGGACACCCATGAGCCTCCAAATGGAAACAGTGGGACTGAAGTCCCCACCCATGAGCAGTCACCACTGCACCTTCACGGCCTCGAAGGTAGCTGTACTGGGGACTGGGTAGGAGGGGCACGCTGACCCTCTAAATGCATCACACGGCCCTCAAGCTGGCATAGCACATCTCCAAACTTCTTGTGGAGCTTGCTATGCACCAAGCCCCGGACCTGACTATGAGTGACAGTCCGCGCCTGCTCCCAGGGGGGCGAGCCCCACCCCCTGACGCGGTTCCACCCAAAGGTGGTGCAGGACCAGCGGACAAGGAGATCCCAGGGTGGGTCCCAGATATGCTGAAGCCTGGTGCCATGGCCAGGTGAGGTGCGAGAGGTGGGTCTGCTGGGACCAACCTTCCCAAACGTGCTATGGTGTTGCAATTTTAAAACATATGTGGGTTAGTAATAGTCAACACATTCCAGGATTAGTTATAATAGCATGCATAGATATTCCCATTAACCCAAAACACCAGATCTGGAACAGTTGCATAGCAAACAGAGCACATGCATATATGGAACCACAGTGGCCATTACAATGACATGCAGGTTACATTCATAGCAACAGGCCACCAATGATAGTATTTCCACATGGATCATTAATAGAAACACATTTCAATATTTATTGAGCAATAGGACATATGTCCCAACAGTAGGTTTGGTGTAAACATACCCATTGATTTGTATATTTAGATTATTGTTGGAGATATGGTGGGGGTGAGAGAGAGATGTCAATTAACAACTTATATATCCCTGCAGTTCTCACAACTTTAATGCTCATTGCTCTAATCAGTAAGGTACAGGTATTATTACACTACTCTATGGCCTTGGTTTGGCCAGCGGTATGTTTGTAAAGAAGTGTATACTTCAATTGTCTTATAGCTAAATTCTACATCTCTTACCTGGTATACCTATGGAGGGAATGTTTGTTAACAATACCTGACTGTTTCTAGATATATTTCCAGATTCCGGGTTAATATTATGCACATACCGCTCAATCTCTTATTGCACACACTCTGGTCAAAGTTTGACAACATGGGGGTGGAAATGGGACATATTTTGAATATTGCTCTCATAAACTTTGAGCCTGATAGAGTGACAGGATTTGTTTTCATATACATTTTCTGAAGGTTTTGAGGTCTAAAAATCAAATGGTGTGTCATTATCTGCTGACTACAAACCTGAGATCATCCCACAGATTTGACATGGGGACAGGGGAACAGGCAGTAAATATGAGCCAATTATTTGGACATTCTGAAAGGATGTGTACAGTTGAGTGGTTTGATTATGCATACATCTTACTACCACTCCCAGGATTCAAACCATGGCTGTGTCTGCTAAAAATACAACAACTTAAGTCACAGTAGAGTGCGCTATTTGGATATTGCTGTCTAGCTCTTCAGTGTTTTCTGTCAACGTCTCTCGTGGTTGTACAAGCTGACCTTGTAATTACAACAGTCTTATACAGACATTCCTAGACATTTTTATTATTTTGCACAGTGTAGGTAACCGTGGTTAATACAACATTACTATTCAGAGAATGGAACACTAAAAATGCCATACAATATCAGACTAAACACTACCAGTCCAGGATTTCAATCTTTATTGGCAGGCACAGTTTACTTATCTGACAGACCAAGCAACGGGCACACCCATGTAGCTGCACTTAAATTTTATCGCATTTATAAAAAAAAAAAAGTTTTGTTGTGTTATTTTATGCATACCCTTCAGAATATCACTGCTAATGCTAAACCTGTTATTTTATCAGCTTTCTGCTTCATGGTGGGCATACCTCTCAACCTCTTGGAGCAAAAACTCTGGACAACCCTAAAATGATAAGGGGACAGATTTTAATTATTGCTCTTACAAACTTAGACAGTTGATGATAGGTCTTGCATTGGCATGGATTTTCTGAAGGATGTGGAGCCTTTTAAACTAAAATGTTTGTCATTTTATTTAATGACCAATAGCCACAGAAACACTCCTGGGGTAAGGTACCTCCAAAACAAAAAATAGTATCCAATAAGAGAAATAAGAAGGTACCCCACGACTATCGAAGCAAACCAGTCCACTGATGTGATATAAAAAACAAAACTTTTATTTGGTAAGCGCTTTCACGTCTCCACGGACGCTTCCTCAGACCTCAACTATTCAAAAGCTCATAATAATCATTTAAAAATCAGCTCCAATTATCTAGCAGCCAATCAGTTACCATATGCATAACCACATGATGGAACTATTAAAGGCAAAGTCTTATTACACTTCATTGCTATATGAACAATTTAAAAACATAAAAACAAACACATATACTAAAAACATGCAGTTGCAGCTAGATGACAGGATTAAAGAACTAGCAGGACCCCATCCCAGTTTTTGTTATAAAAACACCAAATCATTGAAGAGAATATTATGCTATGAGAAGAATGATTCTAGAGTTTCACTTTCTTCTAGGAAAGGTACTTTTTACTGCCGTAACTGCAATCAATGTAGTTATGTGTTAAATAGGAACTATTTTGAACATCCTGACATGCACACTAGACATGAGTTTAACCATTATGCTGATTGTAAAACACGGAATGCGGTATATTTAGCCTCCTGTCAGAAATGCAGTGGTTTCTATATAGGCAAAACGAATAGAACCCTTAGAGAGAGAATAAGGGAACATGTATATGCCATTAATAAGGAGAATGAAGTGAACGCTCTGGCTAAACATGTGTTATTGAATGATACAACACATACCTTTAAGTTCTTAGTTTTGGAACTTATACATGTTACCAAAAGATTGGGGAATGTCAGTAATTATACAGAGAAGGAAGAAGGCAGGTGGATAATTAGGTTACAAGCGGACAAAGGACATGGTTTAAATGACAGGGTTTCATTGAAGCCGTTTTTATTTGACCGTCCATTACCACACTGAGACACATGTCCTTTTTATCCACCAGTCATCCCCTGTTAGATGTATTTACATGTGTTTTTTATATATCTTGAATGTACAAGAGTTTGGAGTACATTTCCTGTTTTATCTGTAGTTTCATCTATAGTATTTAATTTCATTACATGTGTATTGTAGATATGTGTCCTTTGTGAATGCAGGTTATACTGTGTGGCTCCATTTAGAAGTGTTTTTATAGTATACACATATATACATTCATGTTTTTAGTATATGTGTTTGTTTTTATGTTTTTAAATTGTTCATATAGCAATGAAGTGTAATAAGACTTTGCTGTAATAGTTTCATCATGTGGTTATGCATATGGTAACTGATTGGCTGCTAGATAATTGGAGCTGATTTTTAAATGATTATTATGAGCTTTTGAATAGTTGAGGTCTGAGGAAGCGTCCGTGGAGACGTGAAAGCGCTTACCAAATAAAAGTTTTGTTTTTTATATCACATCAGTGGACTGGTTTGCTTCGATAGTCGTGGAGTACCTTCTTATTTCTCTTATTGGATACTGTTTTATTTAATGACTTCAATCCTCAGCTATTTTCCAGGACAATACAGATTTTAGGGGGAACACACCAAAAATATGTGACAAAACTGTGGACATTCTGCGACAATCTGTACAGTTAACAGGTATGTAATCCTGACGTGTTGGCACTGTTATGAGCATTCTCGCTCATTTTAATTGCCGAAAGACAATTCTGGAGTGCAGGGGCATGTATATTGTGAGAGCTGTGCTCTCAGACACACCCCCTGCACTCGTACACGGCTCCATGTTAGTTTAAGAGCACAGGCAGCGTGCCTTCATGAATATGCAAGGCGCACTGTTGTGCTATGCAGGAGCATTCCCTGCCATGCAGGAATAACTTATTCCTGCACGGCCGCTTGCTGAATCCCAGGGACTGGCTTAAAACATTACTTAGGGTTGGTAAACTCAATTATTAGATATTTAGTTGTCTACATAATAATTTAGATATGATTAAAACAGATTAATATAGTGATATTAAAGGGATTATTACTTTAACAACAAAACAGAAAATGTTTTCTCTGTTGAATATATCTTATAAAGAATTTGAGTAGTAGAACTAATTTAATATTATTAACTATTTCATTAACACAAGGTAAAAACATTGTTAAAAATAAACAGTGCATTAAAAGGGTTATGGCAACCCTTACCTCCAGAACTGCATTTAATAATTACATCACACCATGGAATGAGGAGAGTATTGAATTCCCTGACAAATACCTACTTACAAGTTTCTTTATTAAAAGTTATCTTGTATTGACTAGGTAACTGCTATGATGCATAGTGGAAAGTAATAAATTCTCATATATAAGCTTTTGAGTAAACACTACATTTTCATTAGAGATTATAAATAGTTTTTTACAACCATTTAATAGGATGTTATAGATTGTAATCAATAAACTTTCTAAATGCATTAACATTATGAAAACATTTGGCAGTTTCATTTATAAGAACTCTTATTTTAAAAATAGTTCTCTGCATTTTACCCATAGCAGATTCAAAAAAATTTCAGAGCATATAATGCTTACCATCAAATTATGTCATTAAAAATTAAAAACTGGTATATTGGTCACAGTGTTTGAAAGTAACAATTTCATCAGCTGACAATATTATATGTAGTTTTGATTTAGAGCAAATGGATTGGATCTTAGCCTATATCATCAAACTGAAGTTAGTAGAAAAAATGAAAATACTAACACGTGGATAAAGAGCAACATCCAGAGTTAAATTACTTTTCTCTTATTATGTAATGGTAATGGAGAATTAAAACCTTCTTATAGCTTGTTCTTAATTTAGAAATAAAATTAGATGGAAACTTTTGAAAATGTTAATACAATCAGCAGGACTGCCTATGTCTAATTTATCTTGTAAAAGTTTTGCATGGAAATATTTGCATAAGGCTTTTTTTACTCCACATAAAATTTATAAAATATTTAAAAGCAGAGAAGTGATTTGCTGAAGATATGGAAGTCTATACTGGTATCATATTTTTTCATGCTTGCAAACCAAATAAGCAATACTGAGAAGATATACATTTTAAGGCTCTTTGGAAAGATATCTGATACCCTTTTAATAACAAATGTTCCAATTCCTGATTATATAAAGAAGACACCATCTCCCATAATGTGTACTCTTTTAGTAATCACTAGAAAGGAAATTGCAATAAACTGGGAAAAGTCTTCTTCACCCAAGTTCTCTGATTATATTAACATTTCCACTGTTTGTGAAAATGAAATAAGTTCTATCAAATTAAGAGTTGGGAATAATAAATTAAGTACTGGTTAAAGTATAAAAGGATTGTCAGCTGAGCAATTTCATATATTTATTTTTTGTTGTACAAGTTTATTCTATGTCTGTTTATTAATATTGTACAAATGATCATAGTTGAGTGAGAGAAAATAAATTCCCAGATTAAAGAATTTTTAATTTCTTTATGTATGTCTTTTTTTTCACTTTTGCAAAAGACAGATGTTGGTCAAATCTGAAGGTGACCTTTTGGCCCAATGAAACAGTTTTTACTAGCACATAGAAAAAAAAAAACACTGCAGTTCACCAATGTTCTTCTAATTAAAGACATTCTCTTGGTATCAAGGCAACTTTCTTCATCCTTTATTTGAATGTCTCATTCTCACCGTCCAGATGCTGCAGTTTTGATTCTTAACAGAGCTCTGTTTTATAGACAACTGCAACAGGTTCTTTGGGAAGCAAGAAAACCTTCCACAAGAAAATCTTACTTATCACAATGGAAAGAGTTCATCCTTTTGGCATGGAGGACATTCCTATCCTCTAGTATACAGGTAAAGGCAACTTCAATAAATCTTATACTACATTTCAAAACTTAAAAAGACATGTTTTACTGTATGTTAATATACACCATTCAACCTCTTCCATGTACCTCCCTTGGGATACTGCCTGGCTTGTCCTTGTCAACCTAACCCCCTTATATTGTAGCTCTACTACAAAGTTAGAATGAGTACAGCCTTTGAACCCTCTGAAGACAATTCAGGGATATGTTGTTCTGGAAGGTATGAAAGTCTCCTTTTGAAGAAGCTCCCCTTAGGATTTCTTGCTTGGATTTTCTTTCTTATTTTTAGTTGGTGTTTCAGTCTGTGAACCTGCATGATCTAATATTTGGCCTTAAGCTGCTACCACACTCTGTCCAAACAGTACAACAGCTCTAGAGTGGCTGCTTTCCCCTCAGCAACACTAAACCTGTAGCCTGAAATTACAGCCACCTTTACAATTAAATTTCACTTCAGAGTTATACACAAAAATAAAAAGTATGCAGTTATGAAACACTAAAATTCAATAACAGAAGTACATACAAACAATGGCAAAATTAATTTGAATTATACATAACTAAATTCTATAATTACATTGTAAGACATAAAGGGAAATACTGAAGTGCCTAGAATTAGGAGAAATACATGTTTTACAGTCTTAGAAGTATTCCATACTTTTTAAACATTACACACCAGAGAGTTTGCATAGGCAGGTACATTATTTACAAGAAAAATGTACAGGAGATTAAAAAGGAGTGGATGAAACTTTATCATCATATGGAAAAGTCTAGCATCTTAAGAATGGAAGTACATCTATCAACTTATTCTGATTTTCTAAAGATCAAGTGCATTTTTTGCAATTATACTTTCATCATTTAGGTGGGCTTTCTGGTTCTAAAATATGTAGTCTGTACTTACTTTCAGTGGAACTATTTGTATTATGTCTAATAAACATGTTTATATTTACGGCATTCTGAACACAATTGCTCAATTATTCCCTGATTCCATGTAATCTGTCCCCACTTGCTGATGATACAATTTTGGAGACAGTCTGTATCAAGTAAGCATACTGTCTGCAGCAGATTTCAACACAAATGTTGTCACATCACCATCACCCAACTAGACAGCAAATCAATAACATAAATGGCAGCCCTGCAGTGTATTTAGGTGTGGTGCACACTGAATAGTGATAAAACAAAACCTTTTGGAATCATTTCTGAAGATGAATATGTAAATGTTATGTATCTACACATGGAGCATCATTATACAGCAGTTTTTACTAACCTAGCTGTTCTCCCTATCAAATACAAGGAGCTTGGCCACCCATTTAAGTTTTCCTTCTGTTTGTATCTTTTCTGGTATTTACCCTTATAGGTTCATAGGTTCATAGGTAGTACTAGGCTATTGGCCCTAGGGCCTATATCAGCCTAGCCAAATGGTACCCTGGCTTCCGCCACCCAAGAAAATTATTTTCCTGTGCCCCTGTCGCACAGAGCCACAGAAGTGATCCCCAGGGTGAATTTCTTATCTCCCATCTAATCATCAAGATTTTTCTTGAAGAGTGCTAATGAGGAGCTTTGTTTGATATAGATAGGTAGTTTGTTCCAGAGTATGGAAAGTCTCTGGGACAGGAATCTATCCCTCCAGCATGTTCTGTTTATTGTGGTGACAAGGTTTAGGTCCCTAGAGCATGTAGCTCTATAGCTGTGTAGCTTGTATAGCTTCCTATCAAATACAGTGCTCATCTGTCTGGGCACCGGGTAAGAGAACATATACTAGTTATAGTTGCTATATGGCACCTACTAGCAGCCTGCCAAACCAGGTGCCAATTCGCACTACTAGCTGTGGCCATAGTACATATTCTTGCATTTTTTGCACAACGCATGAGACTACTGCCATACCCTCTGTATCCCTTTTTCTCCATCACTGAGATGAATTGTGAGACTTTATCATCCAGCCTTGTATGCACTCCCTGAAGTGCAGCTGACTGCCTATCTATACAACATGTGCCTGCCTGGTTGCTCATAAATACACTATGCAAGTTTATGTGAATCCTGGCCTACATATCATTTAGGAAAGTGTATGCAGGCAGATGCAGAAATAGGGAAACACTCACTAAATATCAGCCTTGGTGAAGGCACCATTCTCAAAATTGCAAAGCTGGAACAAAGAGCAAAATGCAGCATAGTAGACCAATGTTTTAATAAACAGTTGAGCTCTTTTGTCAGGTTGTAACAAAGAGACTTCTTCAGAACACCAACTTAGAAAAACATTTCAGTTTAAATAACCCTCCTATTGTATGTCACATGACAAAAAACAGCCAGCCATCATTAAAAGTAAATCAAGAAGACTAAAATATTAATTATATTCTAAATTTATAGTAGATATATAATAGAGTCCATGGCCATTTATGGGCAAGAGCAGTGGGCACTTAATTTAAAGTATCATTTTTATATCATATAACTCACAAACAAATCACACAGTATATTAAAACCAAAAGTAAATTACACACACATTTAAAAACAAACACTTGTCTCACCGTCCCACTCTATCACTTAGAACAAATGAGCTGTTATTTATAATTTCATATATCACCTACAGCATCCAAATAAATCCTATCCAACTTTTCTTGCAAAGGCTCATTTTATCCTTGATAATGCCCATATTAAGTAGCAGAAGTTATTCTAGAACTAAGTCAGCAATACAACGGAGAATGGAGATTCTGCCAATAGGGATGACCACAAGTAATGGCACAGAAAATAGACAAGAGGGGGCTAGAATTTACTTGAGAAAGTTGGCAAAGGAACAAAGGTATTGGGAGAAAATAACTAGAGGAAAGATAATAGACTGGTAGGAGGTTAATCAAAAGTGTGGCCTGCAGGTTACATATTGCCTGTACTCAGTTACCAATCCCTGGTAATGAAGGTAAAGAGAGACATAGTAAGGCCTTATTTAGTTTATTGCTACTGGCTGCCAAAAAGGCATTTACTAGAAAATGGAAATCAAAATCTAAACCAACTGTAACTGAAGTATTGAATGTTACTAAAGAAATAAAAGAACTAAAGTGGGATCTTTAGAAAAGGGAAGGAGCAAATTGCAGAGAAATAAATGGAATTTGTGGGAACAATAATTACAGAATAATAGTCAGAAGGAGCAATGTTTAGGAGAAGGCAGGAACTGAGCAATTTATGTAATATTGGAGTGGACAGTTGTTGTGTCTTTCGGCGTGTTTCCCGGTTAGGGGTCGCCACAGCAGAACTCCGGTCCGCTAATGATTGGTAGTTGATTTTTACGTGCCGAGTTACCAGCCCTGATGCACAACCTTCAACAAAGGTACGCCCATTCACGCATGTCTCCACGCAGAAGACGCTCTAGCTGAGAATCGAACCAAACAGCGTCTTACTGTGAGGCGACAACGCTACCGCAGCACCACCACCGCGGAGTGGACAGTTGTTACAAAGAAAAAAAAAACATGTATTATACAATGATCCCTCTCATTAATATTCCAAAATGTGCATGCTGATTGGCCAGCGTGCCTGTTGTAAATCCCACAATATACCAACGGAAAAAGGTCCGGCTGCCTGGACTTTTTTCCGTTGGTATAAAGTGTCCAAAATGTTTTTTTTTTTTTTTTTTTAATAAATACAAAAAAAAGAAAAAATGGAGCAACGGAGACTTTCTTTTCTCCGTTGCTTCCGTTTCAAAGTATTGATGTACTGGGTATGTATAGGAACACAAGTCCCATACGCATGCGCAGTACATCAACACAAGGAAGCAGTATACCACCACTGGCGGAAGGACAGTAATGTGTCGTTATAGAAAGACATTATTTAAGAAAAGTAAGTATTTTTTCTTAAATATTGTCATTGTATAATAGCAATAACCAACTCCGTGGTTGTGGTATATTGAAATTTACCCACGGCTGGCTTTATTTAATCACTTGGGCTTCGCCCTCGTGATTAAACCACACCAACCATGGGTAAATCTTCAATATACCACACCACGTCATCAGTTATTGCTTAAATAATGCATGCACATGTTAATATGGTGTGTTTTCCTTTCTGTTAAACAATACATATATTTAAAACACCTTCATTATCTCCCACACTATTAATCTTCCCTTAGTCTTGCCCATTCATTTCTCCACTCATGGACATGCCAAAAACAATGGATACTTTGTTTCAACTTGGTATTTTACACACACATAGTCTTGCATAACATTAATTATTTAACTGCTAACTTATTCAGTACCAGTCTCCATATAAAATTACCTCTTTCACATAGCATTTCAGGACTCACTTCTGACCAAGGATCTACATACAAAAGTTTTACCATTGCCTGTTCATACCACAGCCTTCTCTTTTACCTAATATTTGTCTTTCATTTTTGAAATTTCTTGTGCTTAATTGCTTAATTTCCTTCAAGTTTTCCCTCTTAAACATTCTTATCTTTTCTCAGTCTTCTGCATATATGCCACACTTAAAAATGTAGCTACCGTTTCCTCATATTTTATATGACCATTGCACTTAATATCCACAGCAAATCTATTGATGCTAAATGTGCTACAAGATTATAGAAATGTAATCCTCCTTCAACTTTATAACACTTCACTTTTACTGTAGTTTGGTCTTGAAACCCAAGTTACCAAAAATATCATTTGTAACAACCCCCCCCCCCCAATATTGATAGCTATGCTGGCACTGCTTCCAAAACAGCTTAAATTCTCCTACCACCACAGTATTAAGCAAATATGCCCTTTCCTAAATGTTAACATAAACTTGTCATAAAACTTCACAACTTCCTGTACATCTTCCAACATTACACACACAGACATACACACACAAGTAAAACTTTACATTTCCCCTCCCAAAAACACACAATAGTTTAAATTCATAGGTTCATAGTTCATAGTTATATACCAGGCTGACAACCACCTGGGCCTTTGTAAGCCTAGCCATGCAATCCAACCCAATTGGGTCTCTATGTATCATGGGAATTTATTAGGAGAGGGTGTATTAATTAGGAAGTTTCTGGAGGTTATGTGGGGGGGGGTGTTAGTGTGCGCATTACTGTCTGCCTCTGCCTATCAGTGACATCTGGGCTTGACCCAGGGTGAATTTCTGATTTCCCATCCATTGGTCAATATTATGCTTAAATAGGGTTAGGGATGGACTCTGCTTCACATGGATGGGGAGCCTGTTGTTATAATCTCCATTGTTGTGTGGAACAGGATGAGTGATATTATTGTCTTGAATAACATTATTCTCTAAATGGTCACTACTATTATCCTTTATGTTGTTATGATAATTGGTATTTGAAATGTACTTATTTTTCTGTTTTTTGGGGAAAGGATGCATCATATTTGAGTCATATTGTTTTTGATTTCTTAACAGTTTTTTTTATTTTTTTATACCTAACAATATTGCAGCGTTTATCTACAATGTTGAAAAAAATGCTTATATTTCCCAGAATAATAATCAAATAGCAAATCACTCAATTCTATTGTCCAGTTCTTCAACCTCTTTAATAAGTTCAGAAATCAGGCCTTCATTATGTTTAATAATAGCTTTCATAAGTTCAAATCCATGTCTACTGAACATATCAAAATGTTCTCAGTAGAACATAGTCTCTAAGATTGTACTATTCAGTAACTTAGCATATCTTAGTCCCTGCGGTACTGTTTTTTGCCACATGTTGGTCAAATGTTAGGTCACTGTCTACATAAGTTCACAAATCCTAAACAACTGGGTAAACTCTAACGGGTGCATTGTCAGTGTGGTACTTCCCTGGGGTAGATGACTTCCCCAATGTCATTATTATTATCACTGTCCTATGCCATGTCTTTCTGTCCTGAGGAGATTGACCATCATTCAGTTTCCATAACTGAACCTTATTCCTGTATTCTTTTACATGTCCCTGCAATAGCTTATTCCTCTTTCTCTTTTTTCCTTTCACAAGCTTTTCAAATACCTCATAGTTTTCCTTCACTTATCTGCCAAATAATGATAGATGTTGCATGCTATACTCTTCTTTTACATATTTATTAAATAATAATTTGTCATCATCATACTTGTTCTGTCTTAAAATCCAGAATAAATTCAAAAACAATGTTTAACAACCTTAACCCTCCATTTTCTTTTAGATTATACATAACACTTCTTAATGGGGTTCAAGTGAGAGCCCCAAATTATATAGAAAATTAAATTTAATAATTCTTTCTCTTTTTGAGAATGAAAGATAAATATCCCAGCCAAATAATTCATTTTCCCAAGATTAGAGAATTAACAAAATAAGCTTTTTCCTCATAAGTCAAGTTAAACATAGATAATTTTTCAAATACCATCTAACACATCGTTCCACGGCTTTAACACCACATTCTTTCCTCCGAACTTCACCAATACCAGCCCTCTAGTCTTGACTTTACCACTGCTGTTATTTTTATTTAGCTTCAGCCCAACTAAACTTAAATTACTCTTTGTCTCAAATATTACTTCATTCATCCAAAAGTGGAGTTAAGAGAAGTAAGTAGTTGACAGAGAGTAAGGCTAGAAGTTAAGAGACTGGGCCATGCGAGACTTCTTTTCAGCAGAGACATGGGGAGTAAAGCTCAATAACAGACATAAAAAGTTATACATTATATTGCAGTTGAACTAGCATGATAATTAGGCAAAATATGCACCAGGTAAAATATTCCAGTTATATACAGACATACAAGCAAAATAAGCACATCTTACATAACAAGGTAAAAATATTAGACTACAAACCAGTCAGTAAATGTCAAAAGCAGTTTTCAATATTTGTTGGTTCCAAAATAGTAGCACTGTAGTAGGTTGTAAAGTAAGCAGTAAGTATAAGATTAGTGTTTTCTACCTACTGTTGAGTAAGATTTCTGAGTAATGGTCTGTAGCTGCCCCAAGTTGGGACATCATCTGCATATTGAATCATTGTGTATGGAGGAGATGTGACTGTGTCAAGCTTATTTATGTATATGTTGAATAGAAAAGGTCCAAGAATTGAACTTTAGGGGACATCTATAGAGACTGAGGCACAAGTGTTTTGCCACCTTACTGCTTGGTTGTGATTACTTGGGTATCTCTTGATCCATGATAATGTTGTGTGAGATAAGTTACATTCTGCTAGGGTCTTAATCAGTTTTGGGTATGTAACAGTACTGAATGCCTTGGAAAGGTACTAAAAATGGCTGAGACTGGTTTACCAGCATTGCGATATTAGTTGGCATTGTATGGAAATGATAGTATGTTAGGGGTCGAAACCATGTTGGGTAGGTGAAAGGAGATTATTGTTGAGTAGATATTGAAGGATTTAAGTGTGCACATAATACTCCAGGATTTTTGAGACAGAAGGAAGTGTAGCTATGGGTCAGTAGAGTTTCCTCCCTTATGTAGTGGTACAAAGTATGATTATTTCCTCATTGCAGGAGCAAATGGCTCAGTGGATCTATTTATGAGGATGAGACTTGAAATGCCAAGGTCTCAGCTGCTACCTTAATATATTTTCTTGACTAGACCAATAGACATGGTTTTTAATGTTTGTTTGAGGTGAATTTTCAGGTTGATCATAGAGTGACAGAGAACCTGTGGATTTGCTTAGTGTGGTTGATGTGTTGATGAAGTAGGAGTTAAAGTTGTTTGCTATATTCCTATCAGTATTATCAAGGAAATGACTAGGTTAGGTTTTTCTGTCTGGATGAAGGACATTATTTATGGTAGACCACAAAGTTTTTGGATTAGTCGTGGAACTGTTTTTAATGTTTATATTGCAATTCTTTTTTTCCTTTTTTGAAAAGGGCTTTTACTTAGTTCTGTAGAGAGTAGTAGATCTGACAGTTTGGAATAACTTTGTTATTCTGACAGATTTTCCAAGCTTTGTCCCTAAGCCTCATGACTCATTTAGTGGTATGAGTTAGCCAGGGTGCAGATCTAGATTTTATGCATGTTTTCCTAAGTGGAGCATGCTCATATAGTAAGTTTAAGAAGGTACCTTTGTGGATTGCTAACATCACTGTCTTCTGGAGGAATTTTAGAATGAGACCCAGTCAGGGTTTTAGTGTACTCAGGGAATGACACTTGCTGTTGGGGCTGGACATACTCGCACAGAACCTCTTTATTTTTTATGTTTGCTTACCTACCAAATAGTGGTTGTTTAATATAAGAACATATTTATACCAAAGGGAAGTGGATGCACGAGGTGGAATTGTGCATTCTCTATACAGCAGTTTGAACTAGTTATTCAGACATTTTATATTCTGATATCAGCTTGTTTTTTGTGTTTTTGTGAAAAGGCGGGATTATTGACGGGTGTGGATATATGTTACATACAGGGGACTAACGCTGGTTTTTATGAACTGTTGGACTTGGTGTTACTCAGGCTACAAAAGCGGCCTTACTAACTGGGACTTTATTTACCAACATTTCAAACCAAGAAATATATTTGCAGCCTGTGATGTTCAGTTGAGCCCCTTATGAAGGCCCATTGGAGGGTCCATGCTACATTGGACTGACCGGTCGTTCTTGGGATTTTGCTACGGAATTACAATATTTTGTTGAGACTGTAATATGTTTTGGATATTATACATATTAATGTGATTGGTCAGATTTATCTTAGATATTGTGATTCAATACACTTGTATCATATAATTTTTGTGTATCAGTGTTAGGTCATGGATACGTTAACTTTTTGCAAGTGTAATATCTGAGACGGCCTTTTTTTGAGAAATATTTTTTAATATATCATTTACTAGGTTTTAGGATTGGCAATTTACCAGTGTTAGTTTGATAATTTTGCAATCAATATATAGAATTTATTATTTTGGGAAAGTGCGTTTATAAGTTTGTATGGGATACAACTCTTTTTAGGGTTTGCTGTTGACACCATTTTTTGGATGCATTTTCCAATTGAACATTTATCTTGGGTTTTGGTTTAGATTCCAACTAGGTTTAGGAACGAACCAAAGTACTTAGCTGTGATTATTTTTTGAGTAGGGAATCTCAATTTGGATTTAACAACCACTACCTCTAAACTTATACCTATACACTCCTCCCACTAACCCCAAAACTAATCACAAAACAACCCAAAAACACAATCTACCAATCCTCATTTACTACACACACCTCCCACTAATTAACACACTCCTCCCACTAATTCCTGCACATATGCCATTACAGCCACTCAACATGTGTGCAATCAACGCCATCACCCTTGCACTGCTAGCTATAACCTATCACCTCACCTCCTATCACATCACTCTTCCTACCACCATTACCATCCCATCAAAACATACATCCACCTACACCACACACACCAAACACTATAGCCTACACATACCCTCAAGTAATTACCATCACAGCACAATCCCTCTAGCACCCACAACACTGATCAAACCAACCACAAAATCACTTTCCACACATAAGTACTTACACATTCTTGCTAAGCTATCAAAACTCCTTCACCATATCAGTCACGAACTAAGATTAGCAAGTGACTTACACCCTAATCCTGACCCAAACCCTGACATACACTATCCCTCCTCCCCACCCCCATCTAATAACTCAACCTTACTCTCCAGACCAAAGAATAGCCTACTTTTCCTGAACTTAAATATACGTAGCATTAATAATAAAGTACATCTACTACATACTCTAATGACACCTATTCCCCAAATCTACTATCCCTAACCGAAACTTGGTTAAAACCTACTACTCCCGATAGCAAATTCCTTCCCCCAGGCTATAATGTAATAAGTAATGATAGACTTTTCAGAAAAGGGGGTGGTGTAGCATTACTTTATAAAAACAACTTAAAGGTTACCATTAGTGACCCTCCTATACTCCCCCTAATGTCCTCAGAACTACTGCTAGCCAAACTTGAACTTACCAACAAAAAATCTATGAATATTATAACAGGGTACATACCACCATGTAATAACATTCCCACCCTATAAGCCCTTCTACATTGGACCAATCAAAACCTACCCCAAGAAACAATTATCCTAGGTGACTTTAACATAGACTGGCATACATGCTCTAGCTCCAACACTTCTAACTTTATAAATCTGTATAATTTCTCCCAAATCATTAACTCTAGTACAAGGCTAGGTAATAATAAAAGCAAAGAAAGCCTCCTAGACTGGACCCTAATAAACAATTCCAATACATTCTATCAAGCAGGTGTCCTACCAGACAACCTCAGTGACCACCAGCCCACCTTCCTTCTAAAATTCAAATCCCTACTCCGAACCACCAATTCAGACCATTAGAAACAAAAGAAACTTTGACATAACAAAATTCAAACTTGAACTACAATACCAAAATTGGAATCTTCTAAAGACACTCCCACTAGATGAAGCGGTTGAGCTATTTAACATTACCTTCCTAAACATCTTAAACACCCATGCCCCTCCTCGCACAAGCAAACAAAAAATTAAAGTAGCCCCCTGGATCACAAGTACTATTAGAACCATGATAGCTCAAAGAAATAGAGCCTGGCATCATTGGAGAGCTAATAAAACCATAGCAACCAAACAAGAGCTCCAAAAACTCAGGAATGAAGCAAAAAACTAATTCTACTAGACAAAAGGAACTATTTTTTCAATTTGCAAATTAGACACCAAAACAACCCCCAAAACTCTGGGCAGCACTAAATACATTACTCCACCCCGGCAGACCAAGTACTCCAACACCAACCACTGTAAATGAGAGCACTGACATTCCAGAAGCCTTTAATAGATTTTTCATAGAAACCATTTCAAAATAAGTTCATCAGCAACCCACAACATCTACTACTAGCAACCCCAAGCCTGCTACCAATATCAATACCACCTTCCAATTCAAACCTATTCCCACATATTATATAAAAAGACTATTAAGTAAACTCAAACCAACTAGCCTAGCAGCTGACAACATTCCAACCAAATACCTTCATATAGCTGCTAATGAGATAGCATATCCAATATCAATTCTTCTGAACAGATCAATAAAAGAAAGCAAAATTCCATCAATCTGAAAAATAGTATTTGTCACCTCACTACACAAAGGTGGGACCTGTACAGACCTTACCAACTATCGCCCTATTGGCATATTATCACCACTTGCCAAAATATTAGAAAAATTTATTTATCAGCAACTTATGCAATACCTACTGAAAAACTTACTTCTCAATCCTACCCAATATGGGTTTAGACCAGCCCATAGTACAACAACTGCCATCCTCTCTTTCACCAACTTAATTAACCAGAACCAGAATCTAGGCAAACTAGCATCAGCCATATTTTAGACCTATCAAAAGCTTTTGACATGGTCAACCATCCCAAACTTCTTGACTCCCTTACTGACCTTGGACTAACCACTGACTCACTAGCCTGGTTTAAAAATTACCTAATAGGTAGACAACAAGCAGTCAGGTGGGATAACTGCTCTCTATTACAATTGGAGTCCCACAAGGATCAATATTAGGCCCTCTATTATTTTCCATATTCATTAACGATCTCAACAAGATGACCCAAGATGCAACTGTCATACAATATGTTGATGACTCAACACTAGTCTGCTCAGCCACCAACCCCCTCACACTCCTTTTTACTACCCAACAAGTCTTCAAAACCACTGAAGCTTGGCTTCTCATTAAAAACCTGTTACTGAACCCCAAAAAGACTAAATTACTAATTTTCTAACCAAATAAATACAACTTAGAAACTGATTCTTTTGGTATTATGTGTAATGATGGTACCATTATCTCTTCAGACTCCCACACAAAACTACTGGGTGTTACAATTGACTACAAACTGAAGTATGACTTGCACATAAATCATACCATCAAAAACATACACAGAAAACTAGACAGTCTGTACAAAAATAAAACATACCTAAACCAACAGACTAAAATTACTATGGCTCAAACTCTGCTACTATCCACACTTCTATATGCTGCCCCCGTCTTCACCAACCTATCCAAAACAGAAATTACAAAACTAGACACGTTACAATCAAATTGCCAGATTTGCCACAAATGCTCCCTACCATTCACATCATTGCCACTCAGTATGCCAACTAAAGTGGCTTGAAGTTCAAAATCTCATTACCTTCCACCAACTAGTTTTCACTAAAAAAACTCCTACTATATCCAGACAAAATATACCCCAGGGATTACCTCAGTGTCACTGCTCGACAGAGGCACAGCAAAATAATGGGTATAGTTCCCCATACTAAAGGGGTGGCGTAAGCCACAAAACGATGGGCTAGGCTTGTAAATGCCCTCGGGCAGATAGCCTAGTATGAACCTATGAACCTATGAACCTAATTGGCTAGACAGAGGGACCAAGCTAGGAAAGATGTGCAGCAGGTAAAGGTGATAATGGATAATGAGGGAAACATACTCACAAGTGAGGAGAGTGTGTTGAGCAGATGGAAAGAGTACTTTGAGGGGCTGATGAATGAAGAGAATGAGAGGGAGAGAAGGTTGGATGATGTGCAGATAGTGAATCATGAAGTGCAGTGGATTAGCAAGGAGGTGTTTAGGTGAAATGACAGTAAAGTTTTTAACCAGATTGTTTAATGAAATCTTGGAAAGTGAGAGGATGCCTGAGGAATGGAGAAAAAGTGTTTTGGTACCTATTTTTAAGAATAAGGGTGATGTGCAGAGGTGTAGTAACTACAGAGGGATTAAATTGATCAGTCACAGCATGACGTTATGGGAAAGAGTAGTAGAAGCTAGGTTAAGAAGGGACGTGTTGATTAGTGATCAGCAGTATGGTTTCATGCCGGGAAAGAGCACTACAGATGCGATGTTTACTCTGAGAGTGTTGATGGAGAAGTACAGAGAAGGTCAAAAGGAGTTGCGTTGTGTTTTTGTAGACTTAGAGAAAGCATATAACAGGGTGCCTAGAGAGGAGTTGTGGTATTATATAAGGAGGTCGGGAATGTCAGAGAAGTATGTAAGAGTGGTACAGGATATGTATGAGGGTAGTGTGACAGTGGTGAGGTCTGCCGTGGGAGTGATGAATGCGTTTAAGGTGGAGGTGGGATTACATCAAGGATCAGCTCTGTGCCCTTTCTTATTTGCAATGGTGATGGACAGACTGACAGACGAGATCAGACAGGAGTCACCGTGGACTATGATGTTTGCAGATGGCATTGTGATCTGTAGTGAGAGTAGGGAATAGGTGGAAGAGACCCTGGAGAGATGTAGATATGCTCTAGAGAGAAGAGGAATGAAATTCAGCAGGACTAAGACAGAATATATGTGTGTGAATGAGAGGGAGGATAGAGGAATGGTGAGGATGCAAGGAGAAGAGGTGGTGAAGGTGGATGAGTTTAAATACTTGGGATCAATAGTTCAGAGTAATGGTGAGTGTGGAAGAGAGGTGAAGAAGAGAGTACAGGCAGGATGGAGTGGGTGGAGAAGAGTGTCAGGAGTGATTTGTGACAGATGAGTACCAGTAAGAGTGAAAGGGAAGGTCTGCAAGAGGGTAGTGAGACCAGCTATATGGGTTGGAGATGGTGGCATTGACAAAAAGACAGGAGTTAGAGCTGGATGTGGCAGAGTTAAAGATGTTAAGATTTGCACTGGGTGTGATGAGGGTGGACAGGATCAGGAATAAGTATATTAGAGGGTCAGCCCAGGTTGGAAGGTTTGGAAACAAAGCCAGAGAGGCAAGATTACGTTGGTTTGGACATGTGCTGAGGAGGGATGCTGAGTATATTGGGAAAAAGATGCTAAGGATGAAGCTACCAGGTAACAGGAAAAGAGGAAGGCCTAAGATAAGGTTTATGGATTTGGTGAGAGAGGACATGCAGGTGGTTGGTGTGACAGAGCAAGATGCAGAGGACAGGAGGAAATGGAAACAGATGATCCCCTGTGGTGACCCCTAATGGGAACAGCCGAAAGAAGATGAAAGTAGTAGACGAATAAAGTAAGCTGAGGTTGTTTGAGCATTTTGGATGTATTCTGTTACTTTTAGTTTTTAGTGGTGGATATTTTGGTTTTAAAAGGTGGATGGGTTTAGTATGAATGAGTTCAGGAGTGATAATGAGATTATCAGTGGGGAGGGAGTGTGTAGGTGAATGTAGGGAGGGAGTGTGTAGGTGAATGTAGGGCGGGAGTGTGTAGGTGAATGTAGGGAGGGAGTGTGTAGGTGAATGTAGCCTGGTGGGCTGTGAAGGAAGGTAATGGAGGGATGAGTGGTAAGTGGTGAAGTGAGAAAGTAACACTAAGAGTGGTGAGAGTAGGAAAGTTAGAAACTTAGTTGTGTGGAATAATGTATATGTGAGAAGTATGGTATAGGCACTAGAAAAACCCTAGGGTGATATGGATGTGAGTTATTACAAGAAATATATTCTTATGGAGTGGTATGGTAAGGAGGTAGACATGTTCAATGTCCAGTAATGTGAGGTAGGTTGGCATAATGGTTGGGTGGGTTGGCATAATAGTTAAGGCATTTACCTTACAGATGCAAGGTACAGGGTTTGATTCCAACATCTGGTTATTGGCTAAGCTTGTAATAGTATGCAGGTTAATAGCCTAGTAATTACCTATGAAACAAGTAATATGTGGGGATAGAAATGCAGAGAAAAAAATGTATGTTGTTAAGTATGATGATTTGTGATATTATGGTTAGATTTGTTTGGAAGTGTTAGTAGTGATAAACCTGTGAGTTGCTCATTTTTGGATTTGTTGAGTATAATAGAATTATTGGTGAGTGATTCTAAGTATGGCATCATTGAGTCAGCAGTACAATGGGTTTGATTGTACAATGCTCCAGTGGGAAATAATGAGGGGAATGTAGACTTTGGTAGAACATGTAAGTAAGTGACCCACCAGTCATCCAAAGATTTATAAAATGATCTTGTAATAATATAGATATCCCACAACTATGAGAAAGTCTCAAACTTCTCAGGGGACCAACTACATTCCCTTTTTAATATCTTCAACGATTACCTATGCAGTCCACAATGATAAATGATCTAAAAACCTGCAACCTATTTCCCTTCTATCTCTTTTAAAGTCTCTGAACATAAAACAAAATCTATTTCATTATATTTGCTCTTACATATGTAATTTTCCTTTCTGTTCCCAATATCAGCAGCCCACTTGGTATCACCACTGTCTTAATTTTAACAATTCAAGGACATATTTTCCCTTTTAATCTTAAATTACAGTTAAAGTCACCCACCATCATAATATCAGTGTTTACTATCACATATTGCAACATATTTTCAAATATCTAATTTTGCTCTGTCACAGTGGCAGGTGCATACACTGTAATTATTCTTATGGGAATACTGAGACTCTTAATATTCACCACTAACCACTTCCTTAGAATACCAGTGAGAGAATTATTATTTAAAACAGCCGTCCCAAATATTCGTCAAACCATTCCTCTGTAATAGTGTCAAAAATCTATAAAGCTAATAAGCAAACTCTGTTTCTACCTGCTTAAGCCATTTTAATACTACAAACCTCCTCAGACCACTTCTAGTTGTTGTTGTTGTTGTCTTTCGGCTTTTCCCGGTTAGGGGTTGCCACAGTGGAACTCCAGTCCGCTAATGATTGGCAGTAGATTTTGATGAACGCCAAGGTGCCAGCTCAACGTTCAATGTTCAATGAAGGCATGCCCATTTACGCATGTCTTTCGAACGTCCACCCAACCGCGTGGGAGGACATGCAGACTCCACACAGAAGGCACTCCCCGCACTCGAGCCGAGAATCGAACGGGAGAACCTCTTGCTGTGAGGCAACAACGCTACCGCTGCACCACCATGGCTGATCTCAGACCACTTCTAGTGCTGTTCATATTTACTGCTACAATATATTTTAGCTAATCCTTTCATTTTTATGGTCAGCTAACTAATTGCTTGTGATTGACCCTAAATTTCCTTTTTCTTGTTTTTACTCTTTTTATAGCAGTCTCCACTTGTTTTCCTCTTATATGGTGTCACTTTCCCCTTCACTTTTATCTATGCCAAGATATTCATATTTATCAGAAACTTTCAACATAACTATTTTAAAAGACAAGTTTATTAGTATCAATATTTTGTTCCATTTCATTTCCCACACTCCAGCCATCTTAAATTGCCTCAGTAGACAAACTATCAACATGATAAACAATTCCACCTCCTTTCTATCTTCCCCTTCCTCAGCAGTCTTCAGTAGTCAAGGGGCAATCAAACCAAAAGTGCCAGTCTGTAAATTATTTTCAACAGCACACTTTGCACTCCTTGCTGGAATATACCTTCTCACTGCAGTGTGAGCACCTCTTTCTGATATTTATTAACTATATATGATAAAACTCCACAAACATAACAAGACTTTGGCTGTTCACAGTACCTCACATTCCCTCTCATACCATTTAGAGAATAACATTAGACAAATACATCACTTTCCCTTTTTCGTAGGTTCATAGCTTACTACTAGGGTAACTGCTCTTGTGGGCCAATTTAAGCCTAGCCAATTATCCCATTTGAGAATCAAACTTTGTACCTTGTATGTGTAAGGAAACATATTAACCATTATGCCAACCCCCAACTCTTGTTCAGTTATTAATGAAACACACACTTCCCATGCACCAGTCTATTTGTGCCTCTCTTCAAACTACTGCTTCACTTCACATGTTAACAGTTTTTTCTCAAAATAAATTTTCAGACATTCAACTTGTATTTTGGTAGTTCTAAACTGTACCAGCAACATTTTTATACCTTGAAACATTCTTGGCATTACTGAAAGGTCATTTATCCCCTTTTTCCAAAAATCCTTCAGACAAATGCACAGTTTTAAAAGTTATTTCACCTCCCAAATGAATCAACATATGAACACCCTGGGCTATAAAACAGAGTGGATCAATAATTTGTCCCATTACATTGATCTCTCTATTGTACTTATCTTGGATAAAATTTTGAAAACAGGCTTCAGTGCAAACACCTAACTCATGCTATCTGTCTCTCTCTGCCCCTCTTTTGCTCACTCTCAGTCATTACATTTACCCTATTTGACACTCCATGTATCAGTAACTGCATCTTCAATTATTTTTAATGCATCCACCTCCACATCTGTAGCAGTATTCAGCACAGGAACACGTATCAGTGTCATCCAGCTCTCCTTCTGATATCTCTGCAGTGTATACATGTTGTGATACATCCTTTGCCCCTGGTATAGCCACATGTAGTATATTGTCCATCTCAACACAAGTTCCTCTGACACAGTTATCTTCCTCTTCTTTCATCTTAGCTCCTCCTGTCAGCAGCAGCAGTCCTCTGGAACCATTTACCAAAAAGACTAGGGGATTTTCCCCAGTTCCCTAGTCAAATATTCCTTTCTCAGTATGAATACCACTGTAGGTTTGCCTTTAAAAGAGACTGCTGGTCTATAGGAATAACCCAGTCAATGAATGCTGTATAATAAATAACATATATATTTGTTGACTGCCTTGCCTGAACTAGGCAGGGTCTATTTACAGAGGGGAATCCAAGTGGGAAAGTTCTGGAGAAATACAGTATAGAAAAATATAAAAACAAAGATTAATTAGAGCCAAACAATCAAATAAGTAACAGAAAAAAATACATGAGACCTAGAGACATGCACTTTAGAAAGGTTAGAAGAAAGTGAGCAATAAGAAGTGCATTTTTATAACAACACAAACTGAATCATTTTTTAAAAATCCAAAATAATAAGAAAGATACATATAATGTCCATACTTTGTATAAAATGGTCACGTAGTTTAGTTAGTTGTCTACCTCTACTTCATTGTCCTGATTATGTGTCATGGAGAATTACACCCTTATAATGTTTTGCAGTAGTATGGTTAATGAGTTGAGACAATTCCAGGGTGAGGTGAAAGGAAGAATTACTTTTTAACTGAGGATAGCACTAACATGGTAACAGTTATAGGTTTTGAAACATTTTTGACACACTGAATTAAAGATGTTTGCATTAAGATGCATTTTATTGGCAAATATAAGTACTGCTAAGCAGGTTATTCCTGTCATTCCGGCTTCAAAAGGGTGTAGTCTGTGAAGAAGGAGGAAAAAGAGAAATTTGTTATAGATAGAATAAAGGGCTGTTGAACTATTTTGGTGAGATAATGTGATATAACTGTTTTATCCAAACCAAACATTATTGCAAAAGTACAGTGTCGCACTACAACATCAATGATCTGGGCTCTGTTACAAACCCAGATAGCCAGAAAATCAATTGGAGAAAACAAAAAACTAGCTTAAGGACATCTCTTTTTCCTTGAAATGGCTTGTGATTCTGTTTGTATTGCAGCTGGCACTACTACAGCAGACCATAAATACTTTTTAAGAAACCATGCAGAATACTGACCTTTCTGTTCAAAGCTGACAAATATGGGTGGGAGATACAACAAGGCACAACCATAATTAAAAATGGCAACAGATACACTAAGAACTGCTAGATGCTGTTATCTGTACTTCTCACTTCCTACTTCTAACTCTATTCATGTCACTAAAAGGTTAATATTTTCTGTAAAAAGAGTGTTCACCTAACTACGGGTTACACCTAGCACAGCAGTAACTGAGGTGTGGAGTTGAGCAGAAAGTGGTAGCAGGTACAGACCTGGCATGAAACCAGTGGAGACAGAAGGAATAAAACATGAACAAAGTTTTAATGTGCTTGTATAAAACGGATGAAATATTGAAATGTTCAATTAGATTCCAGACAAATTACTGAATAGCAGATAAAGGCTGACATACAAAATGAAAATACACAACATGAACTACAGATAAAAAGAGTTGCTGTTCTAGGCATTTATTGAATTGTTAACACCTTGAACAAATGTGCTTCTCCCTGTCAAGCAGGAACAGCTCAGCATTGTAGTGTTTTACATTTATCAGTTAATAAACTGATCAGTTAAAATGCAAAATATGTAGATAATGTACATATGCAGTGACAGCCTTTTTTCAGTCGTAATGGCTCAATTAAAAAAGAAGCAATCATTCAACATGTACATTTCAAGAGTCACTCCTTTGTTTCATTTAGCATTTATTGCCTGCTAGTTACATTTATGGTGGTAAATTCATTTTATAATGCAGTTAAAATGAAAAAGTCTTTATATTTTGAAGCAAAAGGGTTAATTTATTAGTGGTTCAAAGACATTTTTTTTGACAATTTAATCTTAAGTATATTAAAGTCCAGTTTACAAATACATAAAAGCCAGAGCAATCTACAAAAAGAGGTGCAAGATGCCAACTGATTTAATTTACATCAAAGTCTCTGACTACAGATTCTAGTAGTTGTTAGACATTTGACAGAATGATAATTGCTCTGTAGTTTGCAGGGTCTAATCAACAACCCTTATCTTTTTATAGAGGGAGAACATTCTGGCAATTTGTTGGTGCAAACTCCTATTTAATACTGGAATTATTTTCATCTAGGAATGGTCTACTCTTTCTACACATAATTCTTTTAGAATTGAGACTGATTACTTGTGCGTCAGGGCTGGTAACTCGGCATGTAAAAATCCACTACCAAACATTAGCGGACCGGAGTTCTGCTGTGGCGAACCCTAACCGGGTTAAGCCGAAAGACACAACAACAACAACTTATATGTCAGTTCCAGTGAAACTATTAATTCATCTTAATTTGTTTAATTTCAATGCCATTATGTCTGGAATACAATTTCCTGTGGAAATTAGACCCCTTTCATTTGTATATCAAGAAATAAATGAACTGAACCATGAAGACATTCCCTGGGATTCAGCAAGCTCTGCACGGCGTGCAGGAATAGTGCAAGAGCTCTTGCATGCAATATGGCCGACGAGCAATCCAGGAACGAGCTCCCAGGATGTGCATGAGCGCTCCTACACTATTCCTGCAGGGACACAGCTCCTGTATGCTAATTACCCCATTTGCTTGTGAAAACCATGCAAATGAGGTGAATTAGCAATCCGGGAATCAGGCAGGCGTCTGTGCAGGAATAGTGTAACCAGCAGAAATGTATTCCGCTACTAACCGAATACATTTCTGCAAATTACAAAATGGAGGCATGACAGCTCCAAAGAAAGCATGTATTCAATGTAGTAGGCATGCCAATGGCCAAATATATGACCATTGGCATGGGAAATAGTTGTAAAATTATAAAAAATAACTTTTTGGCTGATTTTGGCCATTTTTTAGCGTAGGGCAGCGGTGCGCAAACGGGATCGGCCCAAAAATAATGAAAAAAGTTGGAAATAAACTTTTAAACCAAAATCAGCATTCTGCCATAATAGTCAATGGCATGCATAAGACAACAATACCATGGAATAGTGGTTGCTAAGGGTGGAAGGCTGAGTGTCACTTTTGTAACCATGCATTAGCAGTCAGTTTTATGCAAATGAGTGGATTGATACTGAATCACAGATTTCCCCTCAGTGTTAGCCTGCACCCAAACATGTAGGTGCAGCAACACCATGGTATAAGCATAAGAGGTAGATGACCTCATAAGGGGGAGTGTCATGCATGCTGTAAGCTTATTGGAGCTCTGTAGCCTGTGTTTGCCCTTAGCTAAGCACAGCTAAGGAAGGGGAGTGTGTCTGAGGCTGCCTAGCACTGTTTACATTGCCTAAACAGGTGTGCATGCCGCGCACCGGGTTTTAAACAAAAAAAAAAACACAAAAAATAGCAGCTCTGTTCACATCTGAGCACTGGGTATGCGCGGCGCACCTTGGGGCTTACACAGGAAGGCAATGGGAAGGGAAAACAGCAGTAGGAAGGCAATCAAGGGGAACTAGCATAGCTGGCAGGTGGAATATATCAGAATCAGCCAATTATATAGGCAGCAGCCCAGCCCAGCACACTACTATAAACTATGCAAACACCTTTCACTCTGGTTTTTCCCACAAACTCTACACCACCGGTGTACACAGTCGGGGAAATTTTACCTGACAAAACTAACAAAATGATAGGGGCTGCTGTCACTCTCATACATTAATATGTGGAAGAGGCTGAGGGCAGTGAGGATGAGAATGCTGATGACCAACCCACAGTGAGGAGAAGGAGAAGAGTGTACAGACCCAGGGTAACCTACCAGGGGCTACATGAGCTGGAGATAATGGAGTGCTATAGGGTAGACAGGGACATCCTACAGCAAATCGTTGAGCTGTACCGGCCACGCCTCACACAGAACCAACAGAGGGGAACCCATCCCAGTGGATACCAAGGTATGTGTAGGCTTAAGAATACTAGCCACAGGTGCCTTCCAAAGGCCAACTGGGGATATCATAGGGATCTCACAGGCATCAGCATTCAAGGTACTCCACCAGTTCCTGGATGCCATGTCAGTGCATGCCGGTGAGCACATATATTTCCTCAACACTCGTGAGGCGTTGACCAGCAATATGTGTCTCTTCCACCAAATAGCAGAATACCCTGAGGTAGTGGGTGCTATAGATTGCACACACATACACATCAACGCACCACCTGGTGAGTGGGGTAGGGTCTACATAAACTGCAAGGGCTTCCCCTCCTTCAACTGCCAGGTCATGTGCGATGCCCAGGGCATTATCATAAATGTGTGTGCTGGCAGCCCTGGAAGCTATCATGACTCCCACATATGGCATATGACACAGCTCTACCAGAGATTTGCCAGTGAGGACAGCCATGGCTGATGACACCCATCAGAAATTCACATACACTCGAACAAGAACACCATAATGAGGCACACGCACAAACTAGAATCATAATAGAGCATGTGTTTGGGATGCTCAAGTCACGGTTTTGGTGCCTGGACATACCAGTGGAGCCTTGCAGTACTTTCCAGCTACATGTACACAAATTGTCATTGTATGTGCCATGCTACACAATATGATCCTGCGGAAACAGCTGCAGCAGGAACAGCATGGGGCAGGGCCTCACAGCCCCCCACTATTGCCAAGGCCAGCACAGGCACAGAGGCACAGAGTGACTCAGAGGAGGAACAACCTGAGCCTGCCCATGTAAGTAGAAGGAGGCATGCCCAGTATGCCCAGGCTTCAGCAAAGAGGCAATGCATAGCATGTACACTGACATAGTAGGAGCCCAGGGAATGACACCTCTCTCTGACTCGCACATACAATAAAAGGGATGCCAAACATGACACTACCTATGCTTTACCATGTATAGGGAGTGTACTATGTGCATCCGACATAGACAGCCCTCCAGCACCATCCTCAGTACTGGCACAGCCACAAGATAAGTCACTCTTCCTATCAATGGCTGAATGGAGTAGTATGTTCTGCTAGTTGTATCTATGGTATGAATGTGAACATGCAAGGGAATCGGGTGGCTGAATGGGATGGCAGCAGATAGTGGACGCCTATATGGGCAGCATGAAATCCATACAAATACTCATATCAATAAAGTAGGCAGTACTAGACAAGGTGACAAATCCCACTGCATTACATGTGGTGGCCCAAATGTGTGTCCAACAATAGCTTCAGCCAGCAGGACAGGTGTAGATGACCATAAAGAAAGGCTGTGCTAAAGCCTTCAATTGATGGCAATGGAGAACAGCCCCCCTCCAGACCTACACAGACAGACTACAACAGGTCAGGCAGTTGTATGTTAGTTCTGAAGGGTAAGAAGTCTGAAACGGAAATGTAGGTCAATAAAACCTAAGAGCTGTACTCTAATGATATTCCTCTAGTCTTCATGATAGGTCAGAATACAAAACAAAATGGGGGCCAACAGAATTCCTGAAATAACAGTCACAGCAAATGTTTACAGTTGTCAGGTGTGCCCCCCCCCCAATCCTATGTAGAAATGCAGTAACATGTACATGTGGCTTTAATAATGGTGGAGCACAGATTACCTGAGCTGGCTCAATTTACAGGATAGATTGTTGTATGTGTACAATATGCAGGGGACTGTGTGTTAGATTGCTGTGTGTTGTATATTGTGTGGAAGTGGTTAGCATGTAGGCATGGAAGGTTGTGTCTCGGTGGCCTATGGCCAGTACTGTCGATGACAGGCCCATGTTCTGACAACTGCAGTGCCAACCACAATGCATCCCAGTAAGACCCAATTCAGCAGTCATCCATACTCACTGTTCAGATGTCAATATCTGTCACCATCTGAAAGATGGACATACCATGAATGTGGGCCCAGACATACACACAGTACACAGGTGGAAGTACCCTAGACAGAGTACATAAAATGTAACTGTCAACTGAACACACCTTTGGAATTGTACATACAGGTTAGCAGCACATTAGTTGTCTGTGTAGTATGGAATACTGATGTAGTCTGGCCAATCACTGGCAGACCACAAAAGGCACAGTTATGAAGTAATAAGAGAATGCCTATGTCCCCACACAAGGCAGCATAAGGAGAATGTCCCAGGTATATCTGTGAGTCAGCTGCAAGAAGCTTCCATATCTTACATGCACTCAGCTCACTCCACCATCAGCCACAGGTTTATCACAGGTCATATCCCTGCTGTTGGGAATGAGTACAGTATGACTCCCACTTCTGTATGGGAATACCCACAGAATGCAGCATGCTGAAGAGGTGTCCCATGCAGGTGTGTCCCTAGCTGTAAGCAGCACCCTGCCAGCATCCAGAACAATGGATTAATATGGACAGGGACTATTGCCATTAACACCTCGCACACTTACCCTGTCACCCCAGTGGAATCCAGTGGCTCACAGCTGGGACTGTAGGAGTGACAGTATGCACTGGCCTGCTACAGATGGCCTGCATCACTACCAAATGCCCTACAGTCCTCTGTCAAAGGCCTGTGCCTCACCCGTACTGCCAATGTATGTTATCTCATGGGGTCCCAACTAACAACATAAACACAGTCCACAGAACACCAAATGCAAGGCTATGTAAACAAATCCCATTAGCATGCCCACCATGTCCTACTATATGAACTGTGGACCAACCCCTAAATACTGTTTAGATAAAGGGACAACTATAGGGACATTTCTCAGATATTGCTCGCATAATGTTAGGTAGAGAATAGAATAACAGAGTGGGGGGTGTAGAAACATGGATGCCATAGAGTGTGTGAAGTCTGAAACTCTGATGTGGGCCCTTACTACACCTGCCTGCAAACCCAGTAATGGGTGGCTACAAACCTGTTTGTAAACCACAATATGAAGGGGAACTGACCAGATATATGAGCCCTGCCTCTGGGTAACCTGGCTGAATCTGTACAAGTGAGAGGTATGGCCACAGCAGGATATGGCCATTCCATTATGTTGATAGATGTATAAGCAGGGGATCCTCAGCCACCACAGTACCAAGTGCTGGACTATTTACACAGACCTATCAGTCTGCAGCTACCCCTCCAGAATGGCATGAGTGTGCAAGAATATGTAGGCTGCAGACCACAGTACTGGACATAGCTTAATTCATCTTGTATTTCCCAGAAATAACTGTGAGCAAATAAGTATATCTGTCAGCAGTTGATGACATAATACATCACAGTGTAAAACAGTACATATGTCTGAATAGCTCTCCTAACACCAACCATGTAACACAAGCAGTACAGACACAATAGTTACAGTATCCCACTATCTTTCGCCCATTGTGACTCCATATTGTCAACCTATCTACAGATATCCTGCAGAAACAGGTTGCTAGCTATAGGTGTAGAACACAAAATCCTGCACTGGAGTACAACCTACATGGAATGGATTCACACACGCAATACAGAAGGTCATATTGGGCATGCTCCTTCACTTAGAGAAATGAAGCCCATGTCTGACAACAGTGGACTATACATGTCTGTCAGTCGAAGATGTCTGTGCACACACACCACATTAGACACCATTCATGCTTTGCACACACATTGGATAGGAATACTCACACATATCCAAGGCCAACACACTATAATAGGTCAAACATACACACACAGAGATGTGGGGAAGAGAGAGACAGACAGTGACAAAGAGATTGCCATCATGAGTCCTGTCCCACCCATCACACATCCAATTGGCCAATATCACATGATGTGCCAATGTCTATCACTGTAGACATTTGCTTCTGGTAGTGCTCAGCTATAGTGTTGGTGGTGCTTATGATAACTGTGTAACATGATAGCACCAATCAGTATTCATCTAGCATTTGTATACCCAGTCCTGTCAAATGTAAAGTTGTGTGTGACTGAGTGTTGTGTGTGTGTTTCCAGAGGAATGGTAAATGGCCCATTCACACACACTGCACTTTCCATTGCTCATGTTAGCACTCAGGTTGATGTCAGCCACCTTGAAATAACCCTCTGGCCAATTCACAGCCCCATAAGCTCCGTGGTGCTTGCAATAACTGTGTAATGCTATAGTGTAACATACTAGTTAGATAGGAGTTCTAATCCCAGACATGGAAACTGTGTGTGTGTGTGTGTGTGTGTGTGTGTGTGTGTGTGTGTGTGTGTGTGTGTGTGTGTGTGTGTGTGTGTGTGTGTGTGTGTGTGTGTGTGTGTGTGTGTGTGCGTGTGTGTGTGCATGCATGTGTGTGCGTGTGTGCGTGTGTGTAAATAAAAGATTTTGAGGCCATTCACAGTCACTACACCTCCCATTGCCTTACTTTAGCAAGGCTCCTGATGTCAGTCACCTTAAAATATTCCTTTGGACAAGTGCCAGCCTTATAAGCTCCATGGTGCATGTGTTAACTATATAATTCTATAGTGAAACATACTAGTTAGGTAGGAGGTCTAATCCCAGATATGGCAACTGTGAAACTCTGTGTGTGTGTGTGTGTGTGTGTGTGTGTGTGTGTGTGTGTGTGTGTGTGTGTGTAGAGATTAATGATTTTGAGGCCATTCACAGTCACTACACCTCCTGTTGCCCTACTTTAACAAGGCTGCTGATGTCAATCACCTTGAAATACCCCTTTGGAGAAGGGCCAGTGCTATAAGCTCTGTGGCATGTGTAATAACTGCATAATGCAATAGTATAACATACTAGTTTGGTAGGAGTTCTCAACCCAGACATGGCAACTGTGAAACTCTGTGTGTCTGTAGAGATTAATGATTTTGGAGCCATTCACAGTCACTACACCTCCCATTGCCCTACTTTAGCAAGCCTGCTGATGTCAGTCACCTTGAAATACCCCTTTGGATAAAAACAACCCTATAAGCTCTGTGGCACATATGATAACTGCATAATGTTATAGTGTAACATGCTAGTTAGGTAGGAGTTCTAATCTCAGACATAGACGCTCTGTGTGTGTGTGTGTGTGTGTGTGTGTGTGTGTGTGTGTGTGTGCGTGTGTTTGTAGAGATTAATGATTTTGAGGCCATTCACAGTCACTACACCTCCTGTTGCCCTACTTTAGCAAGGCTGCTGATGTCAATCACCTTGAAATACCCCTTTGGAGAAGGGCCAGTGCTATAAGCTCTGTGGCATGTGTAATAACTGCATAATGCAATAGTATAACATACTAGTTTGGTAGGAGTTCTCAACCCAGACATGGCAACTGTGAAACTCTGTGTGTCTGTAGAGATTAATGATTTTGGAGCCATTCACAGTCACTGCACCTCCCATTGCCCTACTTTAGCAAGCCTGCTGATGTCAGTCACCTTGAAATACCCCTTTGGATAAAAAACAACCCTATAAGCTCTGTGGCACATATGATAACTGCGTAATGTTATAGTGTAACATGCTAGTTAGGTAGGAGTTCTAATCTCAGACATAGACGCTCTGTGTGTGTATGTGTGTGTGTGTGTGTGTGTGTGTGTGTGTGTGTGACAGTGTGTGTGTCCTTGATAATACCTAATATTATGGACATGCACACTTACTACTCTCCCCTTACCCCTCTTTAGCACTGCTGCTGATGTTAGTCATCTTGAAAGATACCTGTGGAGAACTCTCCAATGTGTAAGCTTCATGGCGGGTGCCATAAATGTGGAACGATGTAGTAGCAGTAACTACACAGGTATGGGTTTGAATCTCATCTGTGGTAAGTGTTTGTGTGTGTCCCTCAAAGATTTTGACCCCATTTACACCCAGTACACATCTCAGAGCTGGACTTTAGCAGTCCTGCGGATACCATTCACCTTAGAAGTACCTGTTGCCAACCCTAAACCATGTCAGGTAAGTGGTGCATGTAGTAAATGCATAACGTAATGGTCCATAAAGATTGTTAGACAGAGGTTTGAACCTCACCCCTGGCAAATGTAAATGTGTGCTTAGGGTAAGATTATTTTGGGGATCTCTCACCCACTACATCACCCAATGCCAGTATTTACAAGGGCTGGTGATATTTCTCACCTTCGAAGTACCTTGGGATAACATCCATCCCATAAGCTCTGTGGCATGTGTGATAAATACAGTACACTATAGTAGCAATACATAGCTAGGCAGGGGTTTGAATCTCAGTGCTGGCAAGTGTGTGTGTGCATGTGTGTGTGTGTGTGTGTGTGTGTGTGTGTGTGTGTGTGTGTGTGTGTGTGTGTGTGTGTGTGTGTGTGTGTGTGTGTGTGTGTGTCATTAGTATCCTGGGTGGAGATTGCTCTGCTTGTGTAATAGGATGCATGGTGGGGTGGGTTTTGCTAAATTATTATGTTGAGTCCCAATTATATGTCACAATGTCCACCTTAAAAGGACAACAGATGTCAAACAGCAGAGAGGCTGGTGTGGGCAATCCATAACCCTACATGTAACATCATGAATTGGTGAACAATATAGGCAACCCTTCTATTACTCAGAGAACACTCTCCACCCATGTCTCATACACAAACACACTTGACAAGGCAACGACCACTATAGTGATAGTTCCCTTCATATTGCCTCACAGATAGTAACCATGGTGTGATTGCAGTGGACTACATGCCTGTTGACCACAACAGTGCCACTGATGTCAGAAAGTACTGTGATGTATTACATCTCCTGATTGAGTGTGTGTTATCCAGCAAGTAAAAGGACATGGCACCTGTTCCATCCCTACAGTAGGCAAATAAATGCTTACAGTGGTCCTTTTGCTATGTTTGCCACTGGATGCCTGCAACAACTGTAGAGTCTGCAAATGTAACCCACAAAAGGAATACCATGCCTTATACACATGCCCTGTATGGACAGATGCTGCTAACTCCACT